>NW_013667036.1:9803-19707 GCF_000517525.1 Limulus polyphemus
TATATATATATATATATATATATATAGAATAAGCCATCATGAGGACATGTTCGCAGTTTGATATTAGTAAAACTTCCACTTAGTCAAGGCATCAAATCGGGATTTTTAAACTTTCAAATTAAAGGTTAAGGTCATGAGAAAAGTCAACAAGTTTTAAAACGTTTATTCGTGCCTTCTGATCATGGTAATCACGTGACCGTATATTTATATCGCAGATATCGTATTTTGAAGCCACTTTTCATTTAAAATCATAAATATGATTCATTGTTTAAAATAACTGTAATTTATAAATATGTTCAACATTAACTAAAAAAAATGTTGGTCATGAGACTCGTAGGTTACTGTATATATATATATGAGCAAGGCTTTATAACTGTTGTCAGTTAACATGAAAATCCAGGATACTCGTGGTTATTACCACTCACGTAAAGCCCGCCATTTTTCAAAGAAATGTCCTCTCTTGAAGAGCTTTTCGTGTCACGTTTATGATGGTTGAACGTGCCATTAAGGTTAGGCTAGATGGAAAGCAACCCGCCCCTTGGCGGGAATCATCACGAGATTAGACTTGTGACTTCATCACTAAATCGTTAGGTTAAGTCGAAATGATCTGTTGTCGAGCTGTAAACACAGGTTAAAACTTCCAACCAATAGCACTGAGAGACAAAATGGCCGCTGTTCGTGAGGAACAAGGTCTAATCACATGACAACCCCCGAAGAAGGGTGGGTCAGGTATATAATGACAAACATTGTTACGGTAGCCACTTGTTCTGCGGTTACAACTGTTATAATGTTACCGACCATCTTCACCAACTAGTAAAAACACAAACAAAAACTCTGAAAAGCGTGGTGGCCCTAGTAAACGAAGTGTTAAGGTCATCAATACTGACCACTGTAGTATAGCAATTTACATGTTCCTTTTGAAAATGAGCTCAGTGCCTGAAACGTTGATATTTATCAAGTAATCCCCTGAGTTTAATCTCGGAATTAATTGTCATTTATCGAATAAGATTCGTAGCTTGCATTGAACTCAAATTATAGATATTGTATTTCTATTTATGTGTGTGACCAAAACCGAGTATTTTGTCCAAAAAAAATAAAATAAGTAAAAAAATGTGGGGCTCAGTGTAGTCTGGATTTCACACACGTCTTTCAATAAATCTAAATAGACTGGACCTCATGTTTCTTTTTTTCGCCATGTAAAGAAACTGCTACCATTTAAACAATATATCTGCTCAATAATATCGAAGAGCTAATAATAGCACGAAATCTGCCTACTCTTCTTCAGATACTGAGATCAGATGTAATTCTGCAGTGTTCTGTTTCAAGAGTAAATAAAACCAAAATTAAGAGTAACAAATATTTTTATTTCTTGCTTTTGAAGTTCATATGTCATGCCGTGTTGTAGCCTACAGAATCTATAATTCTTCTCGTGATTCATGGGATGACTTACGACAGTACAAATTGCAACGTTAAGCGTCCCTTATGTGAGATTATTTTCGTGTCTACTGACTGACTGACAGACCACCCACTACTGTATAATGGTGCGAGCAGTTAAAACAGGTGACCACACAAGGCAGCCTTCAGCCCCTTTTCGGGAAATAATCATGTTATAATAGTTAAAAATACTTTTTTAAAATAAAAATAATGAGATAAAACAAGTTTGAAATGTCAACATTTCTAACTTTTCTTAGAAACTCGTAACGTAGCTTGGTTGAACTATTTACACTTGGTATTAGTTTAGTAACGCAAAAAATCTCCAAAATAGGGTACCGACACAATTTTCTAATTAGAAACCATTCTTGATTAGAGAAAAAATCCTTTCAAGTAAAGGGAACTTATCACTTTATGATATATATATATATATATATTGTTTGTTTTTTTAAGTTAAGCACAAAGCTACACAATGGGCTATCTGTGCTCTGCCCACCACGGGTATCGAAACCCGGATTCTAGCGTTGTAAGTCCGCAGACATACCGCTGTGCTACTGGGGGGCTTATATATATATAAATATATTGATTTGGAAAAATTATATGTTTAAACTTTTAGGGCATTATAAAAACCAGAACAAGCATTTTGAAAATTTTTCAGAGAATTAAACTGATGAATAGAGTTAAAACGCCGCCCATTATTATCTCTTATTCTGATAATTATATAATTAAAGTTCAATATAATAATAATAAGCTGTACATTTTTATCTTTTTGGGAAGTTATCCTGAAGAAGTGACGTCATCAATATTTTTCTCCCCTAGAAGATTTTCTGATATAGTCCAGAATATAATGATACGCTGTCCATTGTTATCTCTCCAGAAGTTATTACGATGAAGTCCTACATGTACGGACCGAAACACCGTTTACCTAGTTTCTTTCAGGAGGTATTCTTATGAAGTTCAACGTATCAGGATTGAAACGTCGTCTGCTGAGATCCAGGTGGTAATTCTCATGAAATCCAACATAATGTTGTAATATTGCTCTTTCATTGGTGAGTGTTTTTAAATTATACGGTGAAAATAATTCAACGTCCAGTCCATAACGATAAAACATTCGTTTATTTTCTTCTTTAACACTATGGTAACTTGTACGTTTACAAATGACGCTAACTGCACTACTCGAAAGTCAAGAGTACGTTTACTTATGCCACTTCACGGCTGAAACGAAAACACAATAGCTGAATAATTCGCTCTAACGACTAGAAATGGTTATTCCATCTTGAAAAAACTCTACAGTATACACAACTATCTCGTATATACATATAATAAATGTACTAGAAAATCTGACGTCAAATCCCTTAGAAATTTCTAGGCCTATCCTATTTTAACATTATCGTTACAACCTGCAGCCCTCTATAGTTGACAAACAAATTACAACATTATCAATATAGTTAACAACACTGACCCCTTCCCGGATTGTGAAGTCCCTTGAATAATTTAATACAAAAAATAAATAAAATACTAAAGACATTAAACTATCCATTTACGAAGTCTTTTTGATGTTTTTCTCTTCCAAGGTCCATGATATACAGATGGGATGGCGTCTTGTGTCTTGTTGTCACTGGCCATCCTTTCACTAGGGAGTTATTCCTGAGAAGATGGTCAAGTGAATCCACTGACAGCTCCATTCTTGATGATATTTCAGGCGCTCAGCAGATTGAAGTTCCACTACCAAGGTCTTTTCTGGAGTAACCCAGTTGGTTATTCTCTCGCTTATATACTACTAAAAACAATTCAATAATAATCCTTGGCTTGGATCGTATATCCTTGTGGATTCTATAAACCACATCATTGATTCTTTTCAGCACATCATATGACCCCCTCCTATTACTTGTTTAACTTTGGAATTCATCCTTTTTTATGGCGAGTATAGTAAAGTCTTATCACCATTAACGTCATTGTGACTTTTCATTTTATAACTAGCTGATATAATTCTTTCTCAGGTAAAGTCATGCATGACATCGTTGATGTTCTTTAATCTCTCTACATATTCTGTGTAAAGCTCTTCTGAGTGACTATTTTCAGGTAAAGTCATGCATGACATCGTTGATGTTCTTTAATCTCTCTACATATTCTGTGTAAAGCTCTTCTGAGTGACTATTCTCAGGTAAAGTCATGCATGACATCGTTGATGTTCTTTAATCTCTCTACATATTCTGTGTAAAGCTCTTCTGAGTGACTATTTTCAGGTAAAGTCATGCATGACATCGTTGATGTTCTTTAATCTCTCTACATATTCTGTGTAAAGCTCTTCTGAGTGACTATTTTCAGGTAAAGTCATGCATGACATCGTTGATGTTCTTTAATCTCTCTACATATTCCGTGTAAAGCTCTTCTGAGTGACTATTCTCAGGTAAAGTCATGCATGACATCGTTGATGTTCTTTAATCTCTCTACATATTCTGTGTAAAGCTCTTCTGAGTGACTATTTTCAGGATGAGAGTAAAGTAATTCCAATGACACTTCTCTTCTGAACATCATTGATAAAGGTGCGTTAATGGTAACTTCACGTACTGCTGAACAGTACCTCATCAGTAACAGTGGAATATCTAGATCCCACATTTTCTGATGTTCATCTATTTACGAGGCTTTAACTTAACAGCGTGAGGTTTTATTTTTTTATCTTTTCACCATGCCATCAGAAAATGGTTGAAGGGCCGTTGTCCTGGTCTTTTTTAATTCCAAGAATCTGATACGTTTCCACAAACAAGTCTGATTCAAAGTTCAGTCCCTGGTCTGAGTGAAATTCCATAGGCATACCAAATCTTGAGACAAATTTTTTAACAAGTTTCTGCTTCCTGGTTAGGAACAGTATATGCTTGAGGCTTCCTGTGAAAATGGTCAATCCCAATTATGATGTATTTAATTCTTTTTAAAAACAATATTCAAGAAATGAGTACAATACCTCTAATACAAAACCAGAGAATTAGAGAATAAAAACTATACAATCTCATAAAAAACAAAACAAGATTACTCGAGTGTTGTTCATAAATAATTATATTATTAAACAATAAACATATTAATATTTCTTACATTATATTAAACCTAATTTAACATGTTATAAAATTTTAATATACATATGTTTTGAACTCATACATTTTGTAAATTTTTATTTGATGTATAGACTGTATGTAGATATATTTTTTGGATTCTCAATGTGAGTTATCCATTTCTTTAATACTCACTTAATATTCATATTTTATTACTAAACATTGATTTTATTTCATTTGGAATAAAATTATAGAATTTTGGAGCTTGATATAAGTATTTTTTAATAATTTCCTTGTTCACTTTAGGGAGTTTTAAGTTCCTATGTTCTTCAGTACTTGTTTGATATATGAATTTAATTTTTTACCAGTTTCGAACACCTTTTGTGAATCTATTTAATACTTTGTAAATATATAACTTACTTAGAAGTAGTATATTAATATTTTTAAAATGTAATTTAGTGTGATAATACCCTGATAGTAATAAAATACATTTGATAATATTTTTGTAACTGTATTAAAAATTCTTAAATTTGTTAGATAAGTAATTTCCCAGCAAGTGATACGATATTGTAGAACTGAATGAAACCAAATATAACAAATATTTTTCATTTTATTCTCAGTTAAGCAATGTTTTAACTAGCAAAACCTTACTGCTGATATCAATTTCTACTGTTAATCCATGGAAGAGGGCCAAGCACATCAACAACAACTCTCACAGCAGAGTTCTCATGTTTACACCAATTCTCCACAGACTCCTGGCACCCATCCCAGAAGAAGTATTCTCTTGCTCACCCCAGTGTCTTCTTAACACTCAAATGTCCAGCCATTGGAAGGTTGTGAAGATGATGGGGTGATTTTGAATGCAGAGACTAGGGAAGTACCAATTCTAATCATTGTTTCTGTCCATCAGTATCTTTCCATTTCCAACATGTATAATATGCCCTCTTGCAAGCATAAGGAATCCTGCTGTGCTGAAGACATCTTTGGTTTGGGGCTGCATAAAATGACTGCCATGAGGGTCTTTCTGCACTATTTTAGAGCCACTGAAGTGTTTGATCACATCACTCTTTTGTATTATGTACTTTCTCACGGTGTTTATATTCTTCATTAACACATGTTCTTTGGGATAATGCATCACCAATTCCATTGTTCTGTCCAAGGCAACTTACCTTGTTAAAATTGTACTCCTGCAATTTCTGGAGCTGTCTTCCAATTGACCTATTTGATGAAAATTCACCAACCACTTCAAATGTTACATGATCTTTCCTGATTGTAAACTTTTTCATAAAGAAAATGATGGAAATGACTCAGGGCTCTAAAAATGCCTAGAAGCTCGTTTTGAATTGCTCAACACTTCCTTTTAACAGCATTCATTGCAAAAGTATTGGCATCTGGGTCTAAAATGAGTGGCTATTCCGGAGTTGGGTATGCCAACAGAGGAGTAATGGTCAATTCCTTTTTCAGTTTGTTCAATGCTTTTCACAATTAGCAGGCCAACAAAACATATTTGGATTTTCCAATAATTTGGTATAGGATGAGCTATGTTAGAGAATGATTTTTTTTTAAATGAGAGTCTAATAAATCTTTTACCTCACACGAGTTCTTTGGTGTTGGATAATTCTGGAAAGAGTCAATCTCTTTGATGGATTTTTAGAAACTCTCTTTCTATTGACAATGTGTTCCAGAAAACTCACTTGTTGCAGAATAATTCACACTTCAGCTTAAGGTTCTCTTTCCTCAACTAATCCAGAAACTTTCCTAACCATTCATTAGCATCATCAAAGGTCTTCATGTGCGTGATTATGCCATCTATGTGGATGATTGCGATGTTCCAGGGTAGTTCAGGATGAGCACACTTCATTAATAATTGAAATGTAGCAGAAGCATTACATAATCCAAATAGTAATACAAAAAATTGCCACAATGCATTTCCTGCAGTAAAGACTGTCTTCTCTCTACTTGCTTTGTTGACTTTCACTTGCCAATATTCACTCTTAAGATCCAATATTTAAAAAACTTTGACCCATATAAAGAATCCAAAGTAGAGTCAATTATTGGCAGTAGATAAGCATCCTTATTTATATTCTCATTCACGTAAGCCCTTAGGGATCCACCTTTCTTCTTCAAGCACAATAGGTAATGCCTGTTTTTGAAGGATTAGCCAAATGGCTAGCTGATGTATTAGAGTTGTACCTACAGAATCAATATTGTAATTATTTTACTTGTTGAGCCTAAGTCATGAGATCCATTAGAGAAGGTGTCTTGATATTACATGAGCAAGTTGTGTAATCTTTGGCATTCATCGGTTGTAAGTCCTCCATATTTCTGTTCATACAACTCTTGTATGTGAGTGGTAAGCTGTCTTCATGTAAGGATTTGACATCGGATTCCCTACGTCTTATCTCAAAGGAGACTACTTATGATGTTCTTTAATGTGTAAGTACTACCTATAAAGCCTCACATCTTGCAATGTCCCATCCAGATTTGACTGTAATTTTATGGTTTGTTCATAGTTTTTATGATGACATTTCTATTCTTTACATCCTCGAGTGTTCTACCAATCATTAATCCTTTAGACCACACTAGAGTGTTTGATTTTATTATGGTCCAATCATTAGATGCAAACATATTTTTGACAAGAGATGGTATGAATATTTCACTTCTTGGTGATACAGTAATGACTCTCCTTTTTTGGTCACGAGTACTTCAAGATAGTTACCCTTACTATAAGAAACTTTTCTATGTCTCATAAAATGTGGGTAATTGGCATCAAGGAAGACAGAATATTGGGAATTTACTTCATGTAAAGACATGGATGTAAGGTTAGGCTAATTCAAATAGCTTCACAGACTATGATCAAACAATCCCTTTGCACTACATGACAATTAGTACACCTGAGAAATTTTTCTCTTGCTGAAGCCTTATGTCTGCTTGTGGTTTGCATCATTTCCTGTTCTTTGTTAATATCTGGAGGCAGTTTCCCATAAATATGTGGACTCGTGGACTGTTTGTTTTTAAATGAACTTTTTTTTATCTTATCTGATGTAGATGGGGTATTTTCAGCTGAACTTTGCCCCTAAGTCCAACTAATTCCTGTTTCCAGATATCTGCTTAAGCCTTTGCTGTTCCCTCAATCTACTTGGCCTCAAAGACTCACCCTTGGGGTATTTTCTCCTTGGTGTTTTAACAGTTGTTGATTACTTGCAGCCTCAGCTGTAATGGCCAGATTTTCCATATCTGCAACAGTTCCCCTTTTTTGTATCCTTTGGGAGGAATTCTTATTCTCTACAAGCTTTTTTCTACAGTGTCTGGCAGTATACCCTTTAAAACTACACTTGAAACACTTATTGTCTTATTGTTTACTTCCTTCTTTGTGTGCAACTAGTTGTCTAACCAATCATTTTAGTTCTTCCAGACTGTCAGCAGTGTTAGATGATGTTTCAAAATTAATCAGTGTGAAGATCCCATAACTTCGAGATGGTGTCTTTAGTTATTTACCTGCAACTTCAATTGATTCTAGTTCCATTGCCAACTGAAGAGCTTCCTTTAAGGATGTACACCTATTTTGCTTCAGCTTAATTTTCATATCCTTGTCTGTTATGTTATCTATAAATTAGTCATTACTAATGAATACATCATTTCATGAGAAGCATCCTGGTAACATAATTGGCCAAGCCTTTCCAAATCTCCAAGTTCACCTAAGGTCTCTTCTTTTCTCCATACTCTGTTCTGGGAGTTTGATCTGGATACTTTCTGTTAGGACACTCCAACTTTGTATGATAGGTGGCCGGCTACCAATGCTTGATAATTGTTACAGCTCTCTGCTGAAAGATTACTTTTAGGTCAAAGCTAATCTTTTTAACTGGACAACAAGATGAATAGTAAACTGACATTGGTATGACTCCCATGGTACCTTTTCATCACATTTAATGATTCGTTTTCTAGATGTTTTATTTTGTTACTGATGCTCGTTTCTATCTCAATGACGTTCTTCTCTACTTCGTTGATATTTTCCTTTACTTTGTGAATTTTGTCATTACAGCGTGGTTGTAATTTTTTAATTTTGTCACTACAGTCACTCTTTAACTTCATTGACGTTCTTCTGGATTTCTCCAAACTTCTTGTTGTACTCTTTCTGTACATCTTTAACAGCTTCATCAATCTTGTCTTCAGTCAGATTTTTTTATTTTAATTATTCTTTAAATAGTATGTTCCTTTTTTAGTGTTCTTCAAGGTCTTTTAATTTTCTATCTCTTTCTTCTACTTTTCTGTCTCATTCTTCCCACTTTTTATTGTGTGGTCGTCATCTTAAACTGTTGAGTTTCATCTCTATGAATATTCAAAGATCTATTTTATTTCCATCAAAATAATCCTACTTCTGAAACCACTGTTGTTCGTTCATTGGTGGGTTCTTCTAAATTTGTTTTTGTTGTGTTTTGAATTTCGCGCAAAGCTACACGAGGGCTTTCTGCGCTAGCCGTCCCTAATTTAGCAGTGTAAGGCGAGAGGGAAGGCAGCTAGTCATCACCACCCACCGCCAACTCTTGGGCTACTCTTTAACCAACGAATAGTGGGATTGACCGTCACTTTATAACGCCCCCATGAATGAAAGGGCGAGCATGTTTGGTGTGACGGGGATTCAAACCCGCGACCCTCAGATTGCGAGTCCAGTGCCCTAACCACCTGGCCATGCCGGACCCTCTTCTAAGTTATCTGGTGAAAATAATTCATTCTCCAGTCTATGTAAAGATAACAAATTAGCTTATTTTTCAGCCTTTAACGTTTTTACAAACTTGAACAATGTGCGTGGTAATTTTTAGGCAGTGTTTACGAATGAATCTAACTACAGTAGACTAACATAAATAATCAACCTATTTGTACAAAATAATTCAATATGGGCGATAGCTAACACAGATCCAAATATTTCACCAAAAACGAAAATACACTGACTGATCCACTCCACTGGCTAGAAACACTTCATCATCTTCTTAACTAACTTGTATTTATATTTTACCTTCGAATGTACAAGAAAATATGACGTCAAATCTTTAGAACTTTCTACGTTTAATTTAACGTTATCATTATAACTTGCAACTCCTTCCAGCTAACAAACAATTTACAATACTAGAAATATTTAATTGAATAGAGTTGTTTAAACATTTTTAAACATTGTTTAAAAATATACCTATAGAATGATAGGTTTCTTTTTGTGAGTGTAAAACACTTAAATACACCAGTTCGATTTTCGATACCTCACTACTATAAAGGCTTGATCTGGTCTAATATTTCATTGGTGGTAGTGTCCAGGGTCACTGATGAGGAGTGGAATTCTCCGTAACTAGTCTGGCTCACAGACACACCCCCAATGAAAGAACAGACCATTGCTAGATTTTACTTGTTGTTAAACAAATGTTTAAACAACTCTA
>NW_013667036.1:20652-27572 GCF_000517525.1 Limulus polyphemus
ACCAGTTCGACTAGAAATATAGTTCATAACAGTATAATAAGCTTCAAATACTTCATACAAACTGTGTTTCATGGAAGGATCTTAAGCCTACCAAATGTCTTCCCTAACTAATAACGAAATATGCGTTATTCTTTTGAACTTTTAGAACTATTACAAGACGTAAGTGTTACTGACCCTTTGTGCACCAAAGTGTGCAAACGAAATATAAACGAAACAAACAAAGACAAACGTGACCCTGTTCACGAATTTAACTTCTTTGTCTTTACAAAACGCCGAACATTTTATTGATGCATGTAAGTTATTGCACGGATCTTTTCCCACCTTTTTAACATGCACGTGCATACGTGATGCAGTAGCTGTTGTTAGAGGTCCAGACAAATAATTGCGACTAAACATCGGCGTGATGCCATTATATCACACAAAGGTTAGTTACGGAAGTCAGCGTGCTTTACACAAGTGATACGGTCACGTCTCACGTGACCATTAAATGAATAAGTTCTATTCCATGAGTTATTTCACGACAGTTAATGAGAGCACGAACTGTGACGTCACGAGAGACGTGATGTTTCTGGCCAAACCGATTTACTGTTGCTCTATGTTTCCCACGACGTATGATATGGTAATTACTCTTTTCTTTACTCTGACATGCATGTAAGTATATATGTTCAAATATAACTACAAGAAAATACACAATTAATTCTTCCGTGGGAATGGAATCCAGAAGAAATCTCGTTAATTTTTACTACCAGGTTATGCATCAGTTACAGAAACACGCGCAAACATTTCTGTGGCCATTCAACCAATTATCTCGTAATCAACATGTAGATACGTCACCCCCATAAACGAAGTACAAAGTGGTACAAACTATTTTACAACGTTGGGGGTTGGTTATACAAACTGGATGATGCTTCGACTTTTTTTTAAATTTATAATCTAGATGGTGATCTGATTAATTAGGTATTTTAACTAAACCAAGCCTATTAAAAAAATGATCATTCTTGCTAAAAGAAATGAGGTCCTGTTGGTTAGGCTTAGCATGGCCTGGTGGTTAGGGCGCTCTAACTCACAATCTGCGGGTCGCGGGTTCGAACCCCCGTCACCGAACATGCTTGTCCTTTCAGCATGGGGGCGTTATAATGTTATGCACGATCCCACTATTCGTTGGTAAAAGAAGTATTTCAATGCTGAGAGTACAATAGATCTATTTTAAAAAACCAATGTGTTTTAAGCATTTTAAGACAGTAGGTGTAGGATATTCACAGTTATTTATCAAAATAATGTAATAAATATTAATTAATATTAAGCAGAAAGTTTGAAAGGGAGTAGGGTTCTAGTTTGTGAGAACAAAAGCTAACAAATATTGTTCGAAGCACAATCAGCATACAAAGCATGTTTGAGAACATCCCCCCCCATAAAATTTATAAAATATAGGTGCTAGGAGATTAAACCTGGAAACAACTTTGCACGGAATATACATTAAACAATTGCATGGTTGTTCACATAAAACTATAACCATCCAATAAAAAGTCAACAAATCATCATTCTGTTGTAACACTGCATGGGGAGCTAGACTTAAATTAATATAAATATGTATGTTATATTATAGTAATGTACTGTTCTATCTACATGCACAGTAGTTATTAATTGTTAAATTTGTGACGGATTTATTATTATATATTTATTTTAATATCAACGTTTGTTTAGATTAAATTTATATTTAGAAACATACATAGATTATAGTGTTAAATATTCTTCAAAGTTGTATGAGATTCTGGAGAGTAACAATCAACAATACATGTATGTACGTAAATGCTTAAATGTAGCTTTGTATTGTTATGTAATCTGAATTTTCTAGAAAGCCTATAAATATAACCAACGCGACGCGCCAAAAAAAAGAAAAAAAGAGAGTATCTATTATTAGTTTGCTATAGTCAGTGTGCCATAAACTTCGGAATCTATAACTGTGATTGTTATAAAGCTTATCAATAGGAAACTTCAGATATTTGACCAGGAGCATTTACAAAGTTCGAACATTACAAATCATTTAACTTCAGTGGATTCTCATCGGACATTAACACTTTTACGAAAACGTTACATAACGTCACGGTGGAAGACTCGGCGTGTGTGGCTTGTAAATAACGAAGGACAAAGCTAGCTAGCTCCCTGTTAAGTGAATTATACCTACGTAAATTCGTAATCAACTCGCTCGTCATGAACCCTAGATATCGAAGACGTTCCATACTAGAAATAAAACTTTATATTGCTTGTAAGTTTGTGACTTTTGTTTATAAATCATTGTTTGCAATAACTGTTAGAGTAAATTGTATTGTTGTGTGTATATTAAAACGTATTTGTGTTAAAAAAAGAAAACTGTGTGTATCAATCTTGTTGGCAAATATCATAAACTGACTATATATCGGCTTTTACTTAACTGCTAAATCAAAAGTACAATTTAACTACTAAATGTAAAGTATCATTTAATTCAATTTCAGGACATTTGAAATTCTAATACGTAACAATCATATTTACCGACGTTTGTTATTATATTATTATTAAAGTACGACATTTCAATAAATATTTCCATAAAACGATGAGAAATAAGCCTTTTATCAAATAAGAAACATATAATTTTATTCATTACTATGGATTTTGCTACAAGTAATATAAGTTTTTGAGCTGGAATTCTGTTTGTTGTTTTAACCGCAGCATGGCGGTTCATAGAACGGCTCAGAGTTTTTTGTTTTTTTTTAAGTAAACCTTTTAGCTCATAGCTCCATCATCTTGACCAATTTGAAATCTAATTACAGTTTTGGACTCAGGAGGTCAAACTCTTTGGATTGATGTATTTGACCACGCCCAAGTTCTCATAGACTAACTTACTTTAATCCGGCCTAAAATAATTTCAATTTGAAGGTAGACTGATAGAAATCCTGATGAGTAATAAAATCTAATCGGGTATACTCGCGCCCCACGCTTGGTATCGCTGACTCACAAAAATATAGTTAATAAAAAGGAAGAAAAAAAACGTTTTCATAGATTAATTTACTCTAATCCTGCCTAAAAGAATTTCAAGTGCCGCGGCTATTGAGAGTTCCCTCTTGTTTAAACTTACACGACTACTTGTTCCCATGTATTGAAAATATTTGAGTCTCTGTGGTTCTTGAAGCATACCGTCCTATAGTTTATTGTGGTTCGTGCAATTTGTTCGTTTGTTTTTTGAATTTTGCGCAAAGCCACTGGAGAGCTATTTGCGTAAGCCGTTCGTAGTTTCGAAGTGATAGACTAGAGGGAAGGCAGCTGGCCAATACGACCTCCCACCAATTCGTGGACTACTTTCATCCAATAATGAGATATGACAGTCACTCTTATAACTTACCGATGGCACCAAATGCGTAGCACGATATTTTTTTGCGGCAATAGAATCTCAGATTCATAGTCCGGTATGCTACTCATTGGACTAGATTCATGTAATAAAAACTTATGTTTCCATATAAAGTAAGATGTATACGTGTCGTTATAGGTCGAAAAATGAAATGAAGAAAGTTAATAATAATATTAATAAGATTAACGATTGCACAACTTAGCCAGGAAGAAATTTATTAGTCCCCTCATTTTTCAGCACAGAAATTATTATAAAAAATTCTTGATTACATCTGTACATTTTCAAGTTTTGATTTTAAACAATTAATGTCAGCAGCAAAATTACATTTAAACAAAACTCATCATTGAAAAATACTTTAAATGGTTCTTGAAATACAGTGCTAGAAGTTAATTCTCTCTCTATATATATATAGTTATAATAAATATGCAACTACAAAATGAGAACTTAACATCATTATGTGTAAGTAGTGAAAGTTGTCAGCAACCACAAAATAATCCAATGATAATATTTTAAAATGTAACCCAAAAACGCACATGACATGTCGGAAAAAAAGTCAAACCTATATAGTCATGAGTGGTGTATAGATACGTACTATTATTCAGTTAGCGTTGAAGATTATCAGTCTCTTCAATTATACATCGACGCAGGTAAGAATCTGCTATGCAACAACAGGTGAACACATTTGAAATTATTAGAGGGCCAGGTTCAAGTGCTTAAACCCATAATATCCTAAACTACCCACTGCCTGCAGCCAGTTATGGGAAGGTAGGTGCCCAGTAATAAAATCAAATAAAGAGCAAACAATCCAACCACAGATAAAATTAAATGTCAGAATGCTAATAGCAGACAAATAATATATAAGGTACGAAAGATGAAATAAGTAAATACATTTGTCGCTTTTTACCACTGGTGGTTTTTAGTCAGTCGATATAGCTCATATCTATAATGTTGTTCCTACAACGCTATAAAGGACCACCTTCACTCATATAGTATTGAGCGTTTGAAAATATTTGGTCAAATATCCGAACATGAGGCATTACCAGTTCAAAGTTCATATTTAGTAATACTTGTAATATCATCAAGCGTTACTTGATGTTTTAAGTATTCAAAGCCAAATCACAACAGTAGACGTCACTAATATTCGTTTAGTTTATTCCCATTTCGTCCACTCTGTTGTACTCATATACCAAAATAAATGTTTTATATTTCTTTTTGCAAGCTGAGTATGCTACTTTATTGAAAATGAAAAACTTTAAAGCAGTATTATAATTTCTTGAGAACAAGCTAGGTTTATTTATGCAGTACATAAAAAATATCGACGTGTGAATGTTTTAAAGGTCTAATACATCGTGTTGTATGTAAACAGTATAAATACAAAAATGCTTTGTTTCTAAAACTGTGCCAAAGTAATTTTTGTATCTAAACCTTATTCTATATTTGACAACCTGATGATTGTATGTTTTTAGGTTTATTCCCATTGCGTCTATTGCCATTTAGTCTATTGTGAATGGGAGTAGACGAACTAGGATATTACCATATACTTGCATATATTACGTTGAACGTGAACATGGTTAACTGTAAGCTAAGAAACGTTGCAACACCTCCAACGACAAAAAAGTCAGTAAAATCGACGAATTTCCTCCTGGTGACACCAAGACAGACATGCAGTGGCATGTTTTAAGTATGAAAAAGCACATCACAACAGTAGATGTAACTGATATATATATAAAGTTATATGTGAATATTGCTAAAATTGTAGGAAACAATGAAAGGGTAATAGGCTCCGGATCCGGGACTTGAACCCAGGATCTGGCCCTTTTAGCCAGAGTTCCAGGGTTCAAGTAACTTACCAACACACAGTAAAGAAAAATGTTGTCTGGCTAGGACCAGAAACTAACGTCAATGAACAATACAGTATACAAATTTAGATTAATAAATAAAGGAATCAGGAAAAAAACAGAACCAGACAAATAGAAAACCTAATTCCAAAATAACAATATTTCGTACTTAAACTACAAAATTAGCAATAATATTGTTCAGCTATATCTTGTGAACTAACTTGTTGCATTTCTTTGACAGGTTATTAAATGTCAATGTAGGGTTTTATTCACTTATTAGATCAGGAAGGTTATCTTATTAATTGAAGCTTTGTGGTCAGTGTTATCTTAAAATAAGAATATACACGAAGTTTTCAGTGGATTACAGAAAATTTGAAAAACATTGCTTTTGAACTTTTGATTTTAACTATGAATGTTATGTAAAAAAAAATATCATTATGACACATCATTATGTTCTCGATACAATGCAAAGTGATCGTAATTTCATACAAAACACCATGTTGATTTCCCACTAGCAATTTTCAGAAAATATTCATATGTTGACCTAGTGGTTTACGATATTAAACACGACTTCGAATAATGTGCCATGTGGGGAGTGTGACGACCTGACATGATGGCATGTGTGAGGAACGATCTAATATGATGACACGTGTAAATACGGAAACACTAAACGCCATTTGATCTGGCTAATGTCTTCCAACACAAGTGTTGTATATTTCGGAAATATCTTCTAGTTTTAGAGAAACTGAAAAAAAAGCTATTTTAAACGCTTCTTCTGTGTGTGTGTGTGAAGGGAAGATGAATCTCAGTAGTTCGAGTCTATAAAACAAGCATTTTAAAATAACGTTTATTCAAGTTACATTAGCAATTTCTAACTAGTTTAATCACCTTCCAAATTTTATCTGCAGTGGATAGGGAATCACACATTAGTTGTATAGTCAGTAGCTTTTAAAGGTGTTTGTTTTCTCTAACTAACTACATAATCTAGAATGTAGCATTCGCAAAAATATATAAAAATTATATGATTCAAAATATAAAAGTATGTTGGAAGAGAGTGTTGAATTTTCAACTCAACTGGTAAACCTGATAATCAGCGTTTTAAACTCCCGCCAACGAGTCTTTCTATGAAATAAACATTACACGTTACTAGGCAGGTGTTAGGTGACATTGTACATTCGTAAGAGATCTACTTATTTCTCTACCATCAACCTATTCTTAAGCTCTATACACACGTTAATGGAGTGTAAGCTAAAATCAAACCGATACGAAATAGGTTAGACAATGAGAATACTTTTCCTCTAATTTCTTTAGCAAACATAGCATTTATCTTTTATTACTTTTATACAAAAAAAGCATAAAGTATCACTGTAGAACATACATATTAAAAATATGTTCAGTTTTTAAAGCTTTATTATTACGCGTAAAATTCTTCCCAAAAGAATAACTTTGCTTATTTATTCTACTGATAAATGGTGTTATAATTGTATAACATATTGATCAAACCAGTAATAATACTGATTAAAAGTGTTTGTTTTCTTTGTCCATTTTTCCTTAGAAAATAACGTAAAGATCTTATAAAGTTAAATGGTTATAACAATGATAGGAAATGTTTTAATGAATGAAACAGATCGTTGATCAACAGTTTAGTAAAGATCTTATAAAGTTAAATGGTTATAACAATGATAGGAAATGTTTTAATG
>NW_013667036.1:28360-63821 GCF_000517525.1 Limulus polyphemus
CTTATAAAGTTAAATGGTTATAACAATGATAGGAAATGTTTTAATGAATGAAACAGATCGTTGATCAACAGTTTAGTAAAGATCTTATAAAGTTAAATGGTTATAACAATGATAGGAAATGTTTTAATGAATGAAACAGATCGTTGATCAACAGTTTAGCTAAACAATTTTGGGATCTCTTTAGACCTGAAGTAACATTTAGCTTAGGTAATACATACCATTAGATATTACTTTACGTACTGCACATAAATAGTATTGCCTATAAACTTTTAATTCATCATGTTTAGAACCGGATATAGTCTAGTGGTGAGCATGCCGGAATATAAATCTATGGTTTCAGTCGTATTACTGCAAATTTTGGGCCCATATGAATTATACGAGTGACGGTCAAATCCCACTATTAGAGTAAGGTATAAAAAGTTGGCAATGGGTTCTGTTTACTAGCCTTCCTTCTCGTATATCAGTTCAAACGTATGGGAGACTAACGCAGATAGCCCTTGTGTAACTTTAGGCGAATATCCGAAAAAAAATCTATGAGTCCAGTCTAGATGATTGTGTCTCTTACTAATGGAGTAAAGGTGGACAAAAAACTCCTGTTTTTACACAGATCTGGTTTGAAATTCATAATGGATTTACCAAGAAGATTTTGATAAAGAAAGAAAACATCTTTATCCTACTCTGAGGTTTATAATCCTTTGAAAAAGAAAAAAAAGAAAGAAAATCATCACCCTGATTTATGCGTCCTCTGGTAAATCAGCAGTAACTTTACGAACTTAAAATGCTAAATTCCTTCGTTCAACTCTCCACGCCTGAACGTAGATATCACGTAATGTGAATATGCGGAAAACAAAGAAACAAAATAAAAAACCTGATTTATGTTCTTAACTAAACAATAAGAAAACGCATTGTGGATGAAACATTTTCCGTGTCTATCACAGCAACACTACGAAAACTGAATCGAGTCGGTATTTAATGTTACATTATAGTACCATTTTTAACACCTTAATCTCGTGTCTTAACAGCGAAATAAAGACAGAGCTACGATTTCAAAATCGAAAAAATTATATTCAAAATTTAAAATAAATAAAAAGAAACAATATTCACAATGATTCTTTTCTGATATTCTAAATGACCTAAACTTTGTTATTAATATACTTAGCAATACTTTTTCAAAAAACTTTAATTAAATATAGGAATTTATTGGCCTCATCTCATTGAGATATTGTTTTACGCATCATTGAGTATGCTATTAAAGCCTAACACGTTTTTAAAATGCTTTGTTTTTATGGTGAGGATGAAGTCGAGCTTCAACTATGAATCTTAGGTTCAAGAGAAACTATCAGATATAATATGAATAAATTCCGAAGACTGTGACTCATCTACTTATTCGTGAGAAAACGTGTGTGATACTGTCCAGGTGAAACTTCTTATTCTAAGGTTTGGTCAAAGTTTCATAAATAACTTATATCTAACTTAATAGCCTGTTTGATCATCTCTTGCCCTTTAGAAACATCTGCACCTTGACAGCATATAATTATATCTAAGAACATATTCAAATGTATGATAACATGATGTAAGACTATTGTCTTCTAAATAGACTTATGACGTATTTTGGGTAAGAAGACCGACCAGTCGCAATGTTGATGTATTTTAATGTAAAAATATGTTTTCGTCATTGTAATTCTTAATTTTTTTCAAAAGCAAACTGTGCACAGAAGAATATTGTCACTGTATTTTATCCGATACTCAGTTATTCCAAAATTTCAGCTCATTCCTGATTATCGCTGTAACATATATTATTTTCTAAGTACATAGAAAATGAACTAATATGGATTCAAGAAATGCACGAAGACTAAGTAATCATAAATCTAACAAATAACGAAATGTCGAGATCAAAAGGATGACTGACAATTGATTTCCAAACTGGATATATTTCACCTGAATAGTAATTGTTGAGATAATGTGAAATGATAAAAAAAATAACGCAGGCAGATATACAAAACCAACCACATTCACCTACTATGTAAACTCTGGGTTTTTGTCATTATATGACGTTGTGCCAAACTGTGCTAAACAATATTTGAAAAATAGCGACCATACAGACACGTTTAATAGACACAAACTTGGAACACATAACTTACTTGAACTATAATGGTAAACCATCGAATTAAAAGATAAGTAAGTTATTGTGGTATTTATACATAAATGGTAATTTTGTTCTACTCGAATTAGTTGAGGCTGGCGTTTGTAAAGTGTTTGAGATAGTGATGAATATTAGTGTTAAAATGTACGATCATTACGACTTTGATTAAAACAATGATTCCATACTTTAATGGAGAAACGCTAAATCCTAGCTGATTTATTGTATGAACTGTGTACAGAACATGTTTAATTCTAAGCTGTTAAATAAGTTTTTGGGTTGTGTGCTCTTTCGCCCAAATTTAAACCTTTACTCATTGATTGATAACAGCAATGCGTGAGTTTTTTATAACTTTATTTATAACCGTACAGTGGTTAAATGTAGCTCAGTCTGGCTATGAGATTAGGCCCAAGTGACTCAGCGGTAAGTTTGATGGTTTATAATGTTAAAACCTAGTTTCGATACCCGTGGTGGACACAGAACATATAGTCCATTGTGTAGCTTTATGTTTAACAAAAAACATACCAAAGGTATGAGATTAAAGAGACTTTCTCTCTTTAATGCTACTTGTACAAGTATTAAGATAAGTTTTTATTTGTCAACAATTAAGAATACCCACCTCTCTCAGCTTCTAGTTAACCCATTTTGTTTTCCTTGCCTCTGATTAAGTATTTAATTCACTTCACTAAGACATTAAATTTATAAAATATTTCTCCACTGAAACTGAGGAAATAGAAGCTAGAACCTGTACTAAGAGTAGTCTGCTGCATCACGTGAGACGTAAATCACTTTTGTGCTGCTAACCCTATTTATGAATAAGTTGATACTGGGTCTCGGTGTAGCCAGGTGTACCTTCACCATTTTTCTTGTTTGAAAGCGTGACAGACAACCTCATGAAACTATACAACATATGGCTACATGTGACACCGTAGTATAATGTGGAATATATCCGGTTTTATAGTTAAATTCAACACAAAAATATATATATCTGGTATGTGTTTTATGGACATTTTTAGACTATGTTAAACTTTTTAAACAGGATTAAATCATATTTTTCGTTGTTTTTTTTTTCATTGCTGGGTAATTCAATGAACTATATAAAACTAAAACAACAAAACATTGCTAGTGTTCGTCATCTCAATATGTTACTAAGGTCAAGGAACACTGCTACTTATGTATGTTGTACAGAATCATGATTTCTCATAGCAAGCATTTGTCTAATGTAGTTCTTAGTTTATTCTTTTTTAAACTTGTTGGATGATGAGGGTCTTGTTGAGTGTCAGGTTTCTTTGTTTTTTTCTCTCTAATTATTTAAACAGCAACTGATCTGGCTTGAATGAAAATATTATAGCAATTCTGGAGTTATATTATTAGGCTATAAAGTGTTAGAGTTAGAAGTCAATGAATGTTATTGAATCAACAGAGTCAGTGTCAAAGTAGCTATTTAGTAATCTTTTAGAGGGAATATATTGATATAACTTCGTTTTAATAACTGGATTGGAAAAGCTTGATGTTGTGATATTTGAGTACATTTTCCCATTGAATTGTAGAGTTATAGCAATCAGTTATTACAAGTTCATTAATTTATTTATATTCTACAAATTATTAGTATCTTATTTCGAAAGTACTACGTGAGTCATATTTCGATCTCCATAGAATTAAGTAAGCAAACACATTTATTGGCTACTGGTCACTTAAATGTCAGTTACTTGTTCGTACGATCGATGCAACTGGTTCCTTTTGAGAAATGGTCAATTGATATAACTCATTATACCTATTGTGTTATACCTACAAAGCTATATAGGACCAGCTATATTTGTTCGGTTATCTAAACATGATGCATTTCCAGTTGAAATTTCATATCCAGTAATACATGAACGATCATCAAACATTGCTTTGCTAGCCATGTGAAAAAATACAATTAACTACAAATTCTACTACTGCCATAATGCAGAAATATCAGATTGATAAAGTTGCAACAGTACAAAAAACACTTCAATAAACAGGATTCTGTCCTAATGATGAATAGGTTTTCATAGTACAGAGAAATGTAGATGAAGAGGTTTCCACAACATCGACAGCACACCATAAAGTTGAAGTGACCGGAATAGGCAATGAGTTTAATGAGGACAATAATCGAAATTTACTTTACTATATCGCATCGTTCCGCAATAAGAATTTTTGTTCATTATTTTTACACTTACAGTTTTGAGCGATAGATGCCACTTTTAATGTTAGGGCTAAGGCTTTTCTCTAAAACAACAAGTACAAGGATATGGTGAAGAATGTTCTTATAATTTTTAATTAGAAATCGCTAGACCATACAAAAGTGGTAAATTGAAAATCAATGGAGTAAATGTTAAAATAAAGTTCTAAAATAAGCATTAAGTAACTAAAGTAATTTTTACAGCTTTCATACATTGTTTATAGACGTTGAATTCATAATTGTTTTCAGAAAACTTCATTGTTCAACAATACCTGAAATGAAACTTCAGCAAGTTTTTCTGCTGAATTGAGGAATCAGCAAAAAGTGCGTTGTTAATAGTTACTTATTGACATCTCCTAAATATATCATTTCAAATTCTTAAAGGCCTGTGAGTAATCTGTCGATTGGCAATAAAAACAGCAAAAGTTGGTTGACGTGTCTGGTCAGTAATGTTCTTCCGAAGTAACTGGAATGAACTGGAAGGACGCAATAGTTAAGTTTGTTTTTGTTGTTAAGAACAAAATTACACAATGGGCTATTTTTGCTGTGCCCATATCGAATATCAAAACCCAGTTTTAACTTTATAAAACCATCAGACTTACCGCTGCACAACTGTTGGTTAATAGTTAAGTATTTTACACTTTACACATTTTTTCAATTTATTCACTTGCTTGTTCTCTATGACTGTCCTGGTTCTTCTGAATGATTGAAGCATTTCTATATCCCGTCTATCCCAATATAATAGTATCTTCAGCAAATTAAGATATGTGGCTCTCAAATTCAGTGAAATAAATCATACGCAATAAAAGTCTTGAAAGATCACATTCATCATTCATTCTTAATCAGATAAATATCAGTTTGTTATCATTAACTCGATTTTCTATCTCATATTTAACTTTTATACTAATTCTATATGAAGCTGCCCTCACTTGAGATGAATATAAGCCATTGAAAAACTAATATGTTTAATTGTAAGAAAGAACATTTCTTTTCTTAAGTCATGCTAAGTATTGTTTATTATATACCAATTTCAAAAATTCATTTTTAAATGAGATATGAAAATGCTTTATATCAAACTATGTTTTGTGATTATATTAAGTTAGCACCTCTAAGAATGAAAAATAAAAACGATATTGCTATGGAAACCACTCAAACATTTGATTACTTTCTGCTAAAGGCATTATATTCAAGCTGTTTATCTATATTGGAAAGGTGGAAACCCCCGCTATATCTGTTGTAGAGATTGAAGCGCGATTAATTCAGATTTTGTCGATTTTTACCTGACTTAGCTAATAAAAAGTTTCGAGACTGGCAAAACTACCAAAGACCCAGCATGGTCTTACAAAAGTTGGAAATTTTTTTAAAGAGAATAAACAATTAGATTAAAAGTTTAAAAGTTTTATCTTCCAAGGATAATAGGATATGATTTCAGTCTATGTAAAACACTGATCATATTTTCAGGATTCAAAACGTGCGACTTACATAATATTCCCTTTTTTTCGTTGTCATACAATATCTGAGTTAAAAGTTTCCTCGGGAATGTGAAGCATGTTTGAAATGTCTCTTTAAGATTCTGTTAACCTCATATTGTAAATTATAGCAGTTTTAGTAAGTAATTTACTAAGCGAGTATGAAACAAAAACGTTATAAACATATTAATAAAAGTAGAGAGGAAAGTGAAATGAATGATGATTATTATTAGTCTTTAAAATTGGTCGTTAATGTTTTACATGATTAATGATGTCTTATTTCCCAACTAATGTTTTAAGATATCCATCTTAAACAACTTTGCAATTTGAACATTTACTATTTATCTCTTTGAACATTAGAATGCAATAAAACCAAGTCTATGAATTGTCATTACTTTTAAATGAAACGCATGCAGATATTGAATTGCACTAGAAACGCACATTTACTGATACCAGCAGATGCGATTCTCTGTTTATGAAAGATAACAAATCATTTATATGATTCGTTTATTGATTTTATAGTGAAAGGTCATTATATCATTTTATCTATGGCTACATATTTACTGGGGTTTGTGACTCTATATGCAGAAACCTCGCTAGGTTGGTATGTAGGTATTCAGTTGTAATGTACATACAGGGTATATCTCCATTTACAATACTGTCATTTAGAGATGCATTTGAGTTGTCTGTGATAATTAATAGTACTTAATCAATGTAAGGAAGAATAGTTAAAAAATAGTTATATATTCTTTATTACATGCTCATAGCAGGTTGTGTAATAATAAACCTACGATTCAATATAAAATGTGGAAGCAAACATTTCAATACAAAAATCTATGGAGACATTTCTATTTCATGGAAGCAAAATACTGTGTTTAAATAATTATTGAGTTTTTCATTACCAGCGAGAAGTTGTGAATGGCCGACCAAGAAAAACCCTCACATTGGATAAAATCGTTATTTATTTCGGTTGTCGTTCCTGTTCTTGATAAGCTTCTTTTGCGTACTTTCTTTGGCATGATCACACCTCGATTGAAAGGTAAATACAGAAAAAAGAAATAATGTGTATATTCATATCTCTCATAATAAAGCACAACATTGTTGATAGGTGTTTAAATCAATTAATATTAACTCCCTCAAATGATTGATGAGATTTGGAAACGAAAGTTTTAACAATTATGAATATAACTATGTGTTTGTTTGTTTTTCTGAAATATGCTAGTGGCATTATAAAGATTAAAAGTGCATAACAATAAAATTATGCATTTCCACTAGGCTTGATAATTCAAATAACATTGTATTTTATGTTTTAGTTTGTTTTTTTATCGACAAGTAATAAGTAGCATGTGACTTAAAAACATCTCACTTAATATAAATGTGTTTATCTTAAAAGTAAGCATAAACAATGGAAAAAAGAAATCACTCAAACGATTGATGGGATTTGAAAACGGAATGCAATTGCAGAAATAATGTTTTAATTGTTATGAATGTAGACAGTGTTGCTGTTTCTGCCCTAATTTTGACAGCAATGATTGAAAGTACATAGACTGCATGTATACCATATATAATGAAAGAGATAACTGGAGAAATTCTATCAGTATCTCTAGTGGCCATCCCCACTGACGATATATATTTAGCTATCGCTGGAGTTATGAAATCTACATATTTTAAAATAAAGAGAACTTCGTCATTTTTAGTTGATTAAGCTATATTTGACAGGTCCAAATGGAAAAGCCTAGAAGGAGTTAGAGGACAAACAAACAAACTTCACTCAAATTATAGTAGGATTCTTATCTAGAATTCTAATTTCTAGTCACATGATTTTGCCGATAGAAGTTTCAGGTGATCTAAGCTAGAACGGAATAGCAGGCTTCACTAAAGATTCACATTTTCAGTGATTAGGAATACCAGTCCTTGATTTTGTTAGTGCTAAGTAAATGTGTTTTTTTTTATCTCCCCAACTACTCTGTCTATTTTTCTGGTATGTTTTCACTCTCTTTATATTTCATTATTGCTCATAAACACAGTTTTCTTTGTATTCTTGTACACTATATATATATATATAATCTAGGCGTTTTTATTGTTGTTTGGCGAGGGAGGTTTGGCGTACGGTGATGGACGTGGCTAAACGACGACAATATTTTTGTTGAAAAATTAAGAAAGGATTTGAACCATATAAGAAAACAAGTTAGACAAGAGTAGAATGATTGTTTAACACTTAGTTAATTAATGAACTCGGTGAATTATTGATTGTGAGTCTGTTAGCCAGTGAATAAGTCTGTAAGTTATTGTGAGATAGTTATTTGTTTTACTTTTTGTTAACTTTGAGGAAATTAGCAAGTTAGTGAAATTGTTGTATTAGCAGCTACTGTGAACTTAGACTTATAAGTGAACATTAGTTAAGCTATCTTCTAGAACTCGTAGTCCAAGAAATAAAATGCTTTCCTTATCATCAAATGAATTGACTTTGCATTCTTCTTTTTACCGAAATAATGCGATAGAACCTGCCCAACAAATGAAACCATCACAACAGTATATTACCAGTACTTAATAAACACGCAGTTTTCCTCACAACATTTCATCCCAGTGATAATAAAACAATGAAGGTCTTGAAATCGCTAAATACAAAAATAAATTCAATATTCAACTAACACAAGACTAACTAGAAAAAAAGTACAAGTATACGGAAAGAAAAATCATTAACTTATTGAGGATAATAATGTACATTCAAGCGAAACAGTCATACAACTTAACTTTTCTTCTCACACAAAGCTATAAAATAATATATTTTGAAAACTTCAATTACATTTTAGGCTACATACAGTAACGTGTTGGAAAACTATAGTTCAGACGAATAAAGTATTTAATCACTTTAAAATATCGAAAGTTTTGTATTATAATATCTAAAGAATATATTCTATATGGGAATATAAGAAGAAAAAACATAGGTGGTTGGCATCACCTTCCGTATTTATCCATTAATTGATTTCATATTTCTCAATAAATCAAACAGTTAAACACTTACCAAGCATCACACACAAATGAGTAATTTTGTTGTCAGCTTAGGGAAGGTGGATAAGTTAGCTATACCTGTAAAACAGTGATCTTTGTTAACGCAATGTAGCCCGAGCCACCTGGTCTGTGGCGGCGTAATGAAAGCATGCTGTTTGGCTATGGTTTGGCGGGACCAGCCTCGTAAATTCTCTTTCCCGGCTCAGGCAGGTTCTGAGTCATTCAATAGTTTTATTTTTTTATATTTTGGCCTGGAGAAACTACACCGATAACTCATTATTCTAAAGCTGGTCTTGTTGTTGAAAAATTCAACTGTCAGTCTCTATGGCTACTACCAGGTATAATAGTGATGAATATATCTATCTATATAGTTATTTTTAAAAAGTATATATTTACTTAGTTACTTCCTCTTCCTTGCCTGCCTAGACTCTGTCTTTCTTTGTTTGAAGTTAAGCACAAAGCTACATATTGGGCTATCTGTGCTCTGTTCACCACGGGTATCGAAACCCGGTTTCTAGCGTTGTAAGTCCGTAGACATGCCGCTTTGTCACTGAGGATGGTTGACATTTTGTAGTCAGCTCTATCTGTCTGTCTTGTAACTTGAGTAACATTTAAAGACCTCTGTGAAACCTCACAAGTAACTTTTACACACACACACACACACACATTAAAGTCTCTAAGTATAGAATTAGAACAGTACCAGGTTTGGAAGCAATTTTAAAACAACACTTAGCATGCTTATTTGAAATTCACTTTAATGAATATTATTCACAGTTGTAAAAGCATTTAATTCTTATTTATCTGAATTATTGCTGTGAACGGGTTTTTAAATCCCTCAGATAACATTACAGTTATGTTAAATGTAACATCTCAACAATAAAGACCATAACGATGCACACTTGCCATACCTTACATTTTTATGAATCAACCAGATCACAGAAATTAGTAGTGACAATATCGATCAAACACAGAAAACTAGATTTCTGTGTATGAAATGGATATGTTAGAATTATCATAGTACGAGAGATATTTGAAAATGTCGGAATCACACAGCAGTAATGGTGGATACAGCATTTAAATCTGTACTGAAATTATTAGTAAACTTCACTTGTTACATGATACTGAAAATATAATTAAAATTTAGGAGAAGATGTAGGTGATCAGGCTAACAACATTTCTTTGCTAAACTGTCATTCCCCGTCTGCAACTAGTTGTAGAAAAATTATTTTTCCCATACATATACATATATATATATATATTTCAATTAGATATCATTGTAGTTGTGGCAAGTTTCTTTAACCGTTAGTTATATTGAAGTACCGACTGGACTAAGGGGTGAGTTTAGTCTATAAATGAAGCACTCATATTGAAAGTTGCCATTTCAGATTTTATCTTCTTTGAGAAATAGTTTTTAAGTTATGTTATAAATTGCTTAAAATAATTACAATAATGAGCGAAAACAATTAAAAAGTTCGTTTCTAAATGAAAACAAAAATCGTAATTCCACTAGGTTTATGGAACGAATGTATTAACTTAATCAAAAATTGATTTGTTTCTCTGGTTTTGAATTTCGCACAAAACTGACGAGGGCTATCTGCGCTAACCGTTCCTAATTTAGCAGTGAACGACTAGAGGTAAGGCAGCTAGTCATCACCACCCACCCCCAACTCTTGAGCTACTCTTTTATTCATGAATAGTGGGATTGACAGTCACATTAGAACGCTCCCACGGTGGGCATCTTTGGTGGGACGGGGATTCGAACCCACGACTTGCAAATTGTGAGTCAAGCGCCCTACCATCTGGCCATTCAAAAATAGAATGACCACAGATAAACAATAAGCATGTTTATTTACAGTTGAAGAATACATTTCACATGGGGGTTTTAAGGTAAGCCTATTTCGTCTTCAGCACCAAATAAAACAGAAATGAAAACAAGGAGAACTGTGAACATCAATTCACTCATAAATGTTTAAAATAATAACACAGATACAAATGTACACCGTGGAAGATATAAATGTATAGAGAAAGACATATACATACGGGATAGAGTAGATGTTTAAAAGGTTAAGTTGAAATAACCTTGCTGTATTATTTAATTCCGACATATTTTCTTTCAGTTTAGAAGGTTTCTTCAATCAATATTTTTGTGTCGGAACGGCAAATTCTCGGGATTTTGAAGCTGTTTCCTCAGAAAAGATAGTTTGTGTTTTCGCAGTCTGAGAAGATTACAAAGCTTGTGGATGTTTTGACAGTTTCTCTGCGGTTCTAAAAGGACTTCCTCTTATGTTCATGAATTGTTGTTTTGCCAATACCAGTAGCCTGATAGCTGTCAGACGTATAAATTATCCATGAACGGGGTCGGTATGCGGTCTTTAAAACACAAAACAAAGAAATTATCGTAGTCAAAAGGACCGTTCAAACAGTTTGTAAATTTAATATCAAGATAGAGTATTTTGACAAGTTTTAATATTTATATATATATTGTTCAATGATACGCCAAGGAAATGAAGAGTGAGGATGCTGGAACAGCCTGGAACACTGATGATTTACAGAAAATTATGGGTTATTTTGTGTAACAGATCAGTGGGGAAGCTGTTTTTTTTACAGTATATTTTTGAAAAAAAAATTCATGCTGCAACGTCTGTAGTCCGAAAAGGTTTATATTATAAGCTTGGGCTAACAGAAAAAAAAACGAGATTAAGTTTGTGGTTTGGAGGTATGAACTAGGCAAAATAATTGAACAATTGAAGTCTCGAATATTTATCATTTAAATTACGGCATGGCCAGGTGGTTAGGGCGCTCGACTCGCAATCTGCGGGTCGCGGGTTCGAATCCCCGTCACACTAAACATGCTCGCCCTTTCAGCCGTGGGGGCGTTATAATGTGACGGTCACTCCCACTATTCGTTGGTAAAAGAGTAGCCCAAGAGTTGGCGGTGGGTGGTGATGACTAGCTGCCTTCCCTCTAGTCTTACACTGCTAAATTAGAGACGGCTAGCGCAGATAGCCCTAGTGTAGCTTTGCGCAAAATTTATAAAAGAATTAAATTACGAACACGAAGGATACTGACTACGGTGTTCAAAAAGACTCATATATTTTCCTATTTAGGAATTATGATTATCATTTAGAAAAAAATTAAGGTTATCATAGTTAACTCGATAATGAAATTATATTTGTGTACTAGTTCGATATAGTTATTTTTAAACACAAAGTTAAACAATGGGCTATCGAAACTCGATATGTAGTATTGTCGTCATCTGACTTACCTCTGAGTCTCTAGGGAGGATTTTATTTGTTATTTATATGTCCTTGCTATCAATAGCTATTTATTCTCATCATCACATGGCACACTTAAAAAGTATGATGTAAAAATGTCTCACTTTTATAGGTAAGAATGTTTTGTTTTTTTACTTTTGTTTTTTTTTTGTTTCTCATCATCACCATCTTGAGACAGAGAAATTTCTAGTTCTTGAGACATTGGTAGCATCAAGTGTACGTTATAGATAGAGAAATTTCTAGTTATTCGTGAGAAATGTGAAAATAAAGTAAAATAACGCATAAGAGTAGGGACAACTACAAAATTATAACTGTTTAAGATGAATTATACGATTCAAAAAGAAAAACCATCTACGTTTGGTTTGGTCTGAATAATAATATTTCAGTTTAAGTATAGCAATAGACTATAAAAGATATTGTATGATACAAACGTGTTAGAAATTATTATTAGAAATTAATACCCTGTAAAATAAATTAAAATGATAGATTATGGAGAACGATATAAACTTGCATCAGATATGTTAAAATAGATAGAGGGTAAATTAAGTTTTCGTCGGAAACAAAATTATATGAGGCTTACCAAAACAAGTGAGTATGAAGAACTTATCAATAACTATCATCAACAGTAATCTGTGTAAGTTGAGGTATATCGTTAGTGTACTAAGAACTGTCCAATAAGTATCATTGAAAGAGAGTTGTATAAGATGAAGATGAGTACCGAGAATCTTCTGGGGCAACATTATTATAACAATAAAAATAAAAAAGAAGAACTGTTAAGAAAACCAAATGTTAAAGTTTGTAGAATTATGCCTAAGTTATCATAAGAATCAGAAGTGTCTATATAGTAAATTAATGTGTTAGATTATGGATAACTACCTAAGTTAGCGTTTTTTAAAAAAAAACTATGTAAGAGAATATGAAAGCATTAAGTTTTAAAGTCTTATAAAATTTTGTTTAGAAATGCTTACAGAGAAGTTTAAGAACGAGTCTATAAGTTTATAAAAACGTAAAACTTACAATACTGAGGACCACATAAGAAACTGCCAACAAAAAGTGAGAAGGTAGACAAATTTTAGTTTATTCTTGTAGTAATTTTTGGTGTAGTAAGTTAAGTGTAAATTATTAAAATCTATAAGTTTATTCATATAATATGTGCTGCTGACGATATCAGTTTTTTTGAATTTATTTTTTAAGTTTCTATGTGCATTTTCGAGATGAAAGTGTTCTAAAATTGACACTTATATGTTTCAACCCAATAACACATTTCTAATTTGTTAGCTGACTTGCAAGTAGCTCTATATTTAATTTCCAGCGATGGAGGTACAGGGTAAGTACACTTTATATGGAATCGCTCCAACTTTTTTATTATTATTATATAAGTTAACGGTTCTCGAGAAGAGTTATTTTTGTACGCCAAGAAGCGATTAGTGTTAACACCAAGTGGGATTCCAAGATTCGTTACCCAGCTTAAGGGCTAAAATAAGAAATAAGAAAGTGGCATCGGTAGAAGTATGGCTAGAGATATTTCCAGAAGTTTCGTAGCTATAATGGTTTATTCAGAAAAAGTATTTCTTACTGTTTACAAAACATATGGTGAGCTATAAGTTGAAAAAAGTGTACTTAAAGACATAAAGTATTACTATTGTAATCAATGTGACAACGTGCGTTTGGTGTAGAGCTTATGACATGCTATCTGTTTGTTTTGTGTGTGTATGTGTGTGGATTGTGCTGTAGAATCTATCACATGTGCTTTATTGTATTATATCACTGCATAGAAGTATTTGCCCCAAGTTTTTCGTAGTTATGTTGCTGTAACGTGTTCTATTATTGGGTGGTTCTTTTGGATTATTCAGTACAGAGATTGCCAAGTTCAGTTCACATAACTATAACGAATTGATTAATTACTTTGATAACATTTGCTACAGGTTACGTTCACTGGTAGGTCTAATTTCACAAAAACATTTCAACAGAAATTCCGAAAGTAATATAGGCCTAATTTACTTATAAACGTATTTGTAAATTTCCTCGCTGATCAATTGATAATAGATACTCTGTCTAACTTACTGTCTAGCTTGCTAATTTAATAGTAGACGATCAGACTCTTGCTGTCTAACACATAAACTGAAACTGAACTGATTAATTCAATAATTCACTAGGTCACCCTGGAATTTTTATATAATTACTTGTTTTCTATATACTACACAAATCTTCTAGATGTTGCACGTTGCATCATCACTGTATATTGGCAAGCTCACTCAGTTTAGCAAACAAACGTTTAAAATGAGGAATTAAAGATGGTGAAGTTCCTTGAACAATCCTAATACGTAAATAAAACAATACAGTAAGCTGTAATTCGCTAAGACATTTTGGTGGTTTTCGTTTCCAAGAGTTATACAGGTAAGACGACGTTTTGGCCCTTATCGTCAGGTGTTGTCCTTCTCTCTAAATAGGTGGTCGAATGAATCCACTGGCTGCTATAATCTTTGAGAGCCTCCGGAAGTGGCCCCAACATTAACCCTGGGCTCCTCAGCAGGTTGACTTTCCACTGGCAAATTCTTCTCTGAGGTCACTTAGCTCACCATCCTCTCACCAAAATACTTCAAAATACAATCACGGTGGATGACCTTTGACTTGGATTTCCAATTCTCCTTACGTCTGTAAATCACATAATTGATTATTTTGAGACAACATATGGTCCTTCACAACACCTGCTTAACTTTGGAGTTCTTTCATTCTTGTGGCAGGGATTATACAACCATATAATGTCACCTTGATGAAATCCAGTGTTATCAGAATTAACACAATAGCGACTTTTCATTTTATCACAAATTGATTTAAGTCTTTCCCAGGACATCAGTATGTTTCTTAGTCTCTCTGCATATTCTGTGTAAGACTTTGCAGGGTGACTATCCTTCAGATGTGAGTACAGAAGGACCAGTGACACTTAAAGGTCGTTTTCAAAAAATAAGTTTTGGTGTGTTACTCGTACCTTCATCTAATGTTGTTCGATAACTCATAAGTAACATCATATAACACTGATCCCACGTTTTCTGAAGTTCATCCATATAAATGGCTAGTTAACTTAACAGTGTATGTTAGTATCTCTTCACTATTCCACTGAAGAGTAGATAAAGGGCTTTTCTTTAGTCTTTATCATTTCCAAGTATCTGACAAATTTCTGCAAATAAAGCTGATTCAAAGTTCCATCCCTGATCTAAATGAAGTTCTGTAGGCACAGCCAATCTTGAAACAAATTTATTGACGAGTTTCTTCGCTAAAGTTTCTACTTTCTAGTTCAGAGCATCATGTAAATTATTTGTAGTTAGCCAGTTCTGAACAAATTTAATTTTGTATGAATCTGTAGACGCTCCCTTTCTACTACCTATGTGCCCCAGCAAACCCAGCTATTGAATTAATAATTCACACTTCTTGGGATTCAGCTTAAGTTTCTCTTTCCTCAACCAGTACAAACTTTCTTTAACCCATCAAACGCATTATCAAAGGTCTTACTATGTGTGGTTATGTTATACAATACAAGTAGATACGTATGACATTTCAAGGTAGTTCAGAGATAGGACACTCTATTAGTCGTTAAAATGTAATAGATGCATTACATAATTCAAATGATAACACAACAAATTGCCACAATCCATTCCCCTCAGGAAAGGCTTTTTTCTCTCGACTTGCACTGGCCAACATCTACTTTTTTACCTAATGTTGAAAATCATTTCGATACATATAAAGCACTTAAAGTAGAGTCAATCCTTGGCAGTGAATAGTCATCCATCTTTGTGATTTCATTCACCTTCAGGTAGTCCATGTTTAACCTTCTCAATCCTTTCTTTTTTTCATAAGTACAATAAGCGATGCCCATGGACTAGTATTCGGTTCTGTTACTACTTGTTCGTTCATGGCTTCTCTTTCTTTGAAAGCTTTAGTCTGTTTTGAAAATGGAAGTCATATAGCTAAGTTATTTACTGGGGCTGCATCTCCAGTATCCATCTTATGAGGTGTTATTCTATTTGGTCAGTCTAAACCATGAGTTCCTCTGGAGAAGGTATCTTGATATTTCATGAACAAGTCGGGTACTTTATAGCATTGATCAGCTGTAAGAGCTCCACATCCCTGGTTATACAGCCTTTGTAAGTGAGGCGTTATGCTAACCATCTGTGAGGACTTGATACGAAATTTCATACATCTTGCCTCAAAAGTGACTACTTCTGATGTTCTTTGGTGTGGATTTACTAAATGTACAGCTTCACATCCTGCGTGTCCTATTCACTCTTGATTCGAATTTTATTATTTGTTGTGTTCATGGCCCCAACGATGAAATTGATAGTATCCAGACCTTTCACCAATTAATTCATCACGACACACTGTAATGTTTGGTTCTGTTATGGTCCAGTTACTAGATCGAAATATATTCCCAATAAGGCCAAGTATGAGTATTTCACTTGTTGGTGGTAAAATAACATCTCGCCTTGTTATCATTAGAAATTTAACCTGTGATGCAGTAATTGCCATGTAATGCACACTGGTTTCATGTTCATAGACTGTGAAACTATTTAAAACTAGCCAAGCCTCACATCCATGTCTCCACATGAAGTCAGTTCCCAATATGAACTCTTCCTCAATTCATTTACCTACGCATAATGAGGTATAGAGAAATTTTCTAGGGTAAGAGTAACTTTCACTATTCTTTTTACTTCTTTCTTCACCTCTGGAGGCAACTTTCCACCTTTTTATTACGAACTGGTTCAAATAATTATAGTTGTAGAACCAGTTGTAATTATCATACTGCAAGTCTTCCCATAAAAACTCATGAACTTGTGGAATGGTATTAGAAAATACACAATTTATTTTATTTGAGGCAGGTGGAATATTTTCAGCTGAATTTTGACTCATGAGACCAGAAAATTCTTGTTTTTTTCCCAATGTATGGTTAGATTTTCATTATTTCTTTGATCTGCTTGAGTTCGAACACTCATCTTTAGGATATTGTCTCCCTGATATGTCAAAAGCTGGTGATTCCTCACAGCCTCGGCTGTAACGGCCATGTTTCCTTACTTATAGTAGTTCCTCTTTTCTGACATCCTTTAGGAGGAATTTATATTCTATATAGGCTTTTCTCTGCAGTTGTCTTGTGGTTTATTTCCTTCATTCTGTATAACTAGTTATCTATCTAATCCTTTCAGGAGAGACAATGTTCCAGTAGTACTCGACCTGATGATTATGTAACCTCTAAATTGTGCCTTTAGTTGTATATTTGCGACTTTAAAGGATCTAAGTTCCATCACCAACTGGAGATCTTCCTTCAAAGACATACACTTACTTTGCTTCAGCCTAATTCTCATATCCTTGTCATGGCATATATGAATTTGTCATGTCCTACTTAATACATCATTTCACGTGAAATATCTGGGTAAGATAATTAGACAAGTCGTTCCATATCTTTTACAAGTTTCAATAAGGTCTCTTCTTTCTTCTGTACCCTGCCCTAGAACTTTGATTTGAATACTTCCTTCTGGTGTTCCACTCCAAATCTGTTGGATAAGGCAGCTACCAATGCTTGATAGTCATTACAACTCTCAGCTGGATGGTTACTTAATGTCATTTAAATGGGCAGCAAAAGCTTGTTGTTCAATATGCCATCTGTTCACTTTAGAAATGATATATATACCTCTCACAGAAACCTTTCCATCATAGTCCATAGGATTCTCGATTGGACAATGTTGTTGAACTGTTGCTGTAACACCTCTTTTACATTACTGCCTCTTGCTTTTATTTTCATTTTCCGTAAATTTCTTCTTGGTATTCTTTTAACTTTTTGTCTCTTTCTTCTTGTTCATCTTTTCATGCTCTATCTGTTTATGTGTGATCTTATTTCTATGGTTTATCATCTCCATGAAAGTTTTTATTTCGCTTCATGCTCTTGTTGTCATCTTGTTGTCAAGATTCTATTTTATTTCTACCAAACCAATCCTAATTCTGACACCAATTTTGTAGCTTGTTCTATCGTGGGTAGGTTCTTTTGGATTATTTAGTTAAAATAATACCAGATCTAGTCCACTTAACGATAATGAATTAATTTGTTTCTTTAATAACGTTTGCTACAGGCTACATTCACTGTTAGACATAACTTCACACTCAAAGTTTCAACAGAAACACTAAAAGTAATATATGTCTAACTCGCTTATAAAAATTATATGGAGAACCTCCTCGCAAATTGATCAATAAAAACATACTGACACCCCCAAGTAGTTCAGTGGTAAGTTTACTAACTTAGAACACTAAAATCCGGTGTTTGATTCCCTGCAGTAAACAGAGTGCAAATAGCTCATTATGAAGCTTTGCGTTAATACACAAATAACAACAATAGACTCACTGACTGGTTTACTAAATTCCCCCTTTCCCTAACCCCCAGTGGCTCAGTGGTAAGTATGAAGGTTTTAAATGATAAAAACTGGGTTTTAGATATTCTTGATTGGAGTGACACAAATAGCCCACTGTGTAGATTTGTGCTTACCTATAAACAAACAAAACGTTTACTTACTGGCTCACAGACCATCGGACTTTACCTGTCAAACTCACTAACTGACGCAGAACTGATAAATTCATTAACTCTAATTTACTGATAAACTAACTAACTCTTTTTGGCATTTTAATATCATTACTCGTTTTCTTCTTACTACCCGTAGCTTCTATATCATACATCATCATTAGGTAATGACAAGCTCCTCTTGCAAACAAACATCTAAATTCAAATAGTAAGAATATAGCTTACAGCAATATTATATGACGTGCAAGTCACATTACTTTGTCCTGTGATTATTACATATTTTCAGCAGGATAATGTGTTTCCTTAGAAGATTTTAAATAAATACTAGGCCTTTGCTGCTTTACTTCTGCAGCTGTATCCCGTTGTTTATACGTGATAAATTTCAAAACAAAAAATAATATATAAAGGGTGACTACACTTTCTTGTACAAGAAGATTCCCTTCCTGTCATCACAAAAAAACCAAAGTAGTGAATGATGAAAAAGCCATAAGATGAAGTTTTGAATACAGGATGCCTGTAATGTGTATTATAGATGTATGTATTAAGATGAATAAATTATGTACTTGGAGCAGTAAGCCTAAATATGTCAAGTGATTCTAAAAGGTGGATGAATATGATGTCAGAAAACAGGGAATTCAACTGTGAGATAATAAACAACCTGTTCTAGCGGCTTTGAAAACTATGTATAGCAGAAACCAAAACATTATAACACAATTACTAAAATAAGTAAATAAATAGATGAGTTGCTGAGAGACTGTTTACTTTTATCTTCACAACAATCAACATTTTTTTTTTTATTAAAAGATGCAAACCTGTTTATCAGTCTTGGTTAGTTAGTTATTTAGTTGCATAGGTTCAGTTGTTGATTAATAACAAAATATAACATGTTACATCTCGTGAGTAGCTTATTTATTGCAACAAACTTTCAATTATACTGAGGCTGGGCATTGCCTAATGATTAACATATCAGTGAAGGAATTGGATGTTTTTGAGGGAATTTTACAATTGCTTCAGCCTTTTGTGTTTAAGAAAGAAACTAAAGAAATTTACGTTTCTGAGTGTGGTGCATATATGTGAAGAAATGGCATAACTAAAGGAGTTAAGAGTTATAAGAAATGAAGCTACAGCGAGGACACTGAGAAAAACGCTAGTCACGAGTGTGAGAATGATGAGTTACTGACACCGAGTTAGTAGCACAGTAAAGGCTACTAAAAAGTTTATGTTTTGGAAACGACTGATGAGTTCCAGAAATTAGCCAATAAAGTATCAGGACTACTTGCAGGTAGTCAGGAATAGTACTTGGAAAATCGAAAGAATACAAAGGATACGGTATAAAAACTCATGTCTGGAGATAAAAATCAAGATCTCCAGGAAGAAGGGATCTCCAGAAGAAGTTGAAGTTCTCTCCAGAACGAATCGAGGTTCCCAAGTCAACATGAATATAAATATTTCCAACCTTCAGAAATATACCGGTCCAACCTTGTTGTAAGTATAGAATTGCTATCTCTCTTGTTCAATTAATGTAGTTTACTTAAGAAAGTTAATGCTTATAATAGAGAGAAATATTCTATATGTATTGGTTAACAATGTTTAACTGAAAAGTGAAAGCTAGAATTGTTAAGAAGCTAATGGTTTAGTAAATGTGTATACTATGTGGAAATACCTCATAAATGTTAATGTATTTTGTTCACTGTCAGTCTCAGAATCTGTTTCTTTGTTCGTAACTGTAAATTAGCTCGAGTTAGCGACTTGTGAGCTCCACTTACCACTGCAACCCTCAACTAAATAAATTTGGTGCAATGACTAGTCCTAAGGGTGCTGCCCGTTACAAATGGCACAGTCTCGAGACTTTTTGGAGTAGCTAAGGACAGGTTGGTTAGAGTAAAGAAATGAGTAAAAGTAAGAAAGTCAGACAAAAATATTATAAGTAGTCTAAGTAGAAAATGAGTAGTAAGTAAGTAAATATAGCTACTGCTGGTGTAGACATGACTACAGAACAGGGTTGTGCATGCCCTAGAGTCGATAGGAGGGCTGACACTAGCTATGAAGCTGCAGCAGAAAAACTCTCACAAGTAGGTTTACGCAGCAGTACGCATTTAACGAGTGCCATACCGTTATATCACGTTAGACTTGACGAGGACGTCAAGGGCTTTATTGATGCCTTAAATGAAGCTGCCAGAATATCAGAATGGATTGATGCCTAGAAGGCAGACATATTAAGGTTAAGAACAGCAAGAGAAACAAAATGCTTTATTAGGGCTTATAGCGAACTGTGTGAAATTACAGATTTTCAGTATTTAATATGTAGTTTAGTAGAGGAGTATAGGAAGTGAGAAACAACAAATGTAATTTTAACAGAGATGCATAATTTAACTCAGCAACGAGGGGAATCTGTCCGAGTTTTTGGAGATAAGTTGCAAGAGTTAGGATATAGATTGTGCAGGGCTTATACACACCCGAACGAGTTAATAATACAAGATACTTTAAAAGGTGAATATGAACGAGGTTTGTGCAGTAATACAGCTAGATGTCAGCTAAATGAAGCAAATACCCCTCAAGCAACTTTGCTTGATCTGATTGAAGTAGCTACTCGAGAGAAGCTACGAGAGAAACATATATACAAGCCTACACATTCTGCTGTAAATGTAGTAAATAGACTTAATAAAGCAGACTGGCAAAGTAAGCCCAACATCCTTCAGTGTTTTAACTGTGGCAAAGTTGATTACATGGCAAAAAACATAACATAAAGATATACTTTGGTCTGAGATTCCCTTATATTTCTATCAATCAAAATTAAACTTTGACTAAACGAGACAGATTTGATACTTATATTGTTCGATTTTCAGGAGTCAAAGTCAAAATATTTCACATTATTAGGGTGTTTCATTTATATTTCAACCAATTTCGATTAGACATGGCACAAACATACCTTATGACAACCCCCACAAACTAAAGCACACATATTTAGGAGGTGTGCCTTTCTTTTGATTTTACAGAGGTCAAAAGGGGGAAAATCACAATGTATGAAACAGGGAACTTTGAAACTAGTGACATTGTCTGCTATATAAACGTTAGAAGAAGTTATTAACAGTGTTCTGATTCACACAATGGATGAAATTCGGTATATCATGTTGATGAAATAAATCTTATTTGCCCAAAGATTATTTATGAAGTTTTGACATTGTGAATAATTCTATTTTCACAGTAACTGTTTTGTGTATTATAAGGTCACAATTTAGTATACTCCAGTGCATATATCTGAAGTATATATATTGTTATAGTATATAAAACATCCTGATCAAATTTGATCCGAAATGAATCATATCTTATCCAAAAGCCTGTTCAGAGGGGCAGCTAACAGATCCAGTTCAAAATGATCCCAAAGCAATGATTCGTATTCCTGTTAATATTTTGTAATGATCCGGTTTAAGATGATCCAAACATTGGATAAGAAGCAACGATCTGAATTTCTGGTAAATGATCCAAACTGAATGGAATAGGTTCATAAACAGTAGTTCTTCAAAATGAGGTTAATGTGCAAGCAAAACCATTTGGTATCTGCCTAAGCATTTCTCACTGACTTATAGATGACATGGTACAGACGAGAATCAATATCATCTTTTAACAAGTCCTACCAATGAGTGCCTAAGCATTTCTCACTGACTTATAGATGACATGGTACAGACGAGAATCAATATCATCTTTTGACAAGTCCTACCAATGAGTGCCTAAGCATTTCTCACTGACTTATAGATGACATGGTACAGACGAGAATCAATATCATCTTTTGACAAGTCCTACAAATGAGATGATTGAGATATTGATCAAAATGCAATGTTTTAGTCAGATTTATTTTAACTCTTGATACTTCCATAAATGTATAAATATAATCTTACAAAATACACAAAGAAATAACATCAATGTCATCTTTTTTTATCAGCTGTCTTTCTTCAGCCATATCTAACAAAAAAGAAAGCAATCAAGATATTAATAAAATAAAAAAACAACTTCTAAGCAGAAGTATTCAAAATGTATTATAAACTTTTCACACAGCCTGCAAAAACAAATAAGTTATTGTACATTAAACAAGTATCAACAGTGACATGTATCCCTTCTTCAGGCTTGATACTGGTGAATCTCAGCTCACAATTTTTCTGTGAATCTATGATATTTATTCCAGTTGTGTTTTTATGTCTAGTACCTTCCTAAAAGAAACAAGTAGTCAAATTAAAAGTGATAAAAGTTTGTAAGTCATCCTCATTTTGGCTGAACTGAGTATTCATATTTAGTCACTAATAACAGGATAAGTAAATGTTAAGAAATAAACTTTTTATTATGAAAACAATGTTTTAGAAATACATAGAACATTTTCAAGTTACCTACACTTTATTGTTTGTGTGTTTTTCTTATAGCAAAGCCACATCAAGCTATCTGCTGTATCCACCGTGGGCAATCGAACCCCTGATTTTAGCGTTGTAAATCCGAAGACTAACCGCTGTCCCACTGGGGGACTATGAATATGAAAAGCATTATTTTTTCTAATTTTTATGGATTTCAACTTTATTCATGACCAAGTTGAAGGCCTTTAAAGGAGGGCCTTTTAAGATAGATTCAAAACTTTTGTTTGATAAATCCAGAGACTTATCGCTTGTCCCAGTGGAGGACCCTACACTTTTGAAATAGCAAACTTGCTATTTAGATGTAAGCTCAGACCTCATACTAGACTATGTTAAATTATGTTAGTTGTATCATCAAAAAGAGTCAATTTTTACAGAATGCCAAATGAAGGGAGGTACTGATTCGTTGTCAACTTTCAACTCTTGAAATGTAAGCATTTACAGTGATATAAATTTATAAAAACAATGCATTGGTCGCTTGCAAAAAAACTAACTACCATAAATCAGAATTAGATGAGATACCATTATCCATCATTATATCATCCATTTATCATATTAATCAATCTTTATCGAACAGTTTTCATTACGGAAAATACCTGAAAATGTTAAATGCGAAAACTCATTGTTTTAGAAATCTTAGAGAACTACTCTGCTTTATTTGGCTCCCAATAAACACCTAAGATTAATACGATAAGCCTTTTGTGAATCCTTATACATAATGCCCTTGTGATCGAAATATAAGGCACAAACAAGTTTGTATGAATGAAAGATATTTCAATCAAATGTTGTTCCTTTTTTTTAACTTTATGATGTTTTGTACCATTGAGCGTTTGGATATCATGTACATCAAATTGTACCTATTTCATACACTTCTTTTGGAAATAAAGCTAAGTAGTGTATCAATGATGCTGAAGCTTAACAGTAAATGTTTTGATGATGTTAACAGAATTATTTAAATATAAATTGTTGAAAAGTTAAACATTAATTACCTTAAACTTGAAACTCATTATTATCGAGGCAAGCTAAAATGAAAGTTAGTAAATCTGGTATTTGTAGATCTGCATATGGCAACAAGCATTCACTTTACTTTTTCCGTTTTTAATGCTAGTAACACTATAAAGTTCTTCTCTAAGATTTGTTACGAAGGTCATAAAAATATGGAACGGCAAGGAGTGATAAAAACCTGAGAAACTGGATGGAGTTGGTAAATAATGACAAGAAGTAGGCTTTATCTCTATTAAAACTAACTCTTACCCTATGTAATTATATGAAAGAACATTATTTTACGTATTTTTTGTTTTTTTTATGAATGTCTAATAAAGTGAAATAATTCAAATAGTAGCAAAAAAGTTAAAAAGTAGTAAAAGCAGTAACTTATTTACCATACCATCCTAACAATCAGCCATGTTTGTGTGCCAAAATTGATTCAATCTACCTTAATAACAACCCAAATAGCAAAACATGAAAGAATATCACAGTTTTTTTTTCAAAACGTTTTAGCTTAACTATTGTTATAAAACATAATGTTCTTAACTATTGCTAATGCGCTATGTTATTCTTAATGATTCTCCATTCATACAACATTAAGTAATATTGGTATGGAAGAACCAAAGAAATGAAATAAATCATTAGCAAGATAAAAAATCTCACAATAATCCAACTGCTATCCCCTTTTGATGTCAGAAAGTTTTTATTAGGGCAACACTTGGGACTGATTTTTTACGTTTTGGCACTCCCGTGGGTAATTGATGTCCAGTATGTAGAATAGTTTAAAATAGTCCACGCCCTGAAGCCAACTATTATACCTGACAGTCTACCTCTCCACCACGACAAACACCTGCTCTGGATCTTCTCGTTGACCCAGAGCCAAAATGAAATGTTGGGACTGCTTCATACTTTCTAAGAAAGTTGGTACATTGGTTCTAATCTAAAAATTCAAAATAATAAGGAAATTAGAACTTATTTTTAGACAGTGAGGAATACGTGCCTTCTCCTGAGAATACTTTACATAAATCACTCTATCTGCATTTGTTCTCACAAGACACGTTTTTTAAAACAACAAATTGTGAGTCCAAGAAGCATTAGTACAACTCGCATAAACAACTATGTGCCATCTCCTAGTTAACGTGTATACCGGTAAGCATTTACTAGTATTGCACAATATTCAGAAAGAAAAAGTGGACTTCCTCCAGAAAAGGAGCATGTACCAGGGAAAACAATCCCTAAAGTCAAATCAAAGTGAGTGGATAAGTTTAATGGCCCATGTCAAATCAAAACATGAGTAAAAGTGTTGTTTTATTTGTGTTTTCTTTTCATTTGATGAAAGGATAATTGCCAATAAAAGATCAAAAGCATCAGAAACACACAGAATTCATATACTGAAACTCACAGAGGATTGCGCATTTTCATTTGAAAAAACAAACAAAACAATCCTATGCAATCATACAGTAATAATCATTTAGACAAAAGAGAGAATAATGAATATAAGGACAAATAAAGGCTCACTATGGTTATAAAAAGATTATTTGGTAATTTAACTGCCCTTTACTGCCCTTTGACCCACTATTGACAAACAATTTGTGTCCCCTGACCAAATGTACCAAGTTTCATCAAAATCGGTAAACAAACCTAGGACTAACATTAACTATAACTGACTCATAACGATCTTTGACCAGTTGAAGATGCTCATCAAGTTTCTTCAAAATTTGTCAACAACCCTGAAAGGAATAGCATTTTAAAAGTGTTGGCAGAAAGACAGACAGACAAACAGACACAGATGCCCTATATGAATTGACAAGCATCAACTGGCATGCAAAACAGTTGTGCTGAAAATCAAAGATATTATTTTCTACTTGGGCATTTTTTTACAGTGAGTTTTTCAGATTTGTTGTTTTCTGAAAGCCCTGTAATATGCACAAAACTGTATTAATTGTGCCACAAATTGCCAAATGTTGGACATTTCAGAAGAATGTGCTTCACAGTCAGGGGTAGTGATTTGTTCTTAATATCTGGGGGGACGTACACGAGAAAATCCTTACTTCTCGGTATTTCGTTATGAGAGGAATTAACAAATATTTGGGAGCATGTTCCTGGTCCTCCTGTAATCGCCGGCCATGTTAACAGTTAATACCGCCTTGAAGGGAACACATCCAAGCTGTGTTCCTTGCCGGAGCAGGTAACTTCGTATAAAAAAGTGTGTTGCCTATTCATGTCTATGTTTGAACATTATGTCCTGGCATCTTTGGTATTGGCTTTTACTGACAATCTTCCATATCTTGCGTAGATTATCTGAGATCTCAATATATTCTATCGATGTTGCCATTTTCCACTAATATGCATGTTAATACCTTGACAATCACTAAACAATAAGAGAAACAGCGTCTGTGTCAAGGTTTGGGCCGTATATTTTTTTTCACTTCTCATAACTCTGAAGGGAATTGGGAGGTTTTTATGTATCCTGAAGCTCAAACTGTTACTATTCTGTTTTTCTTTCATGCTTCAAAAACAAAATTCATTGCCATTCTTAATTGCCAGAGACAGATGATACTATCTTTTCTACCTGAATGAAGGATTTGCATGCTTCATCAATTGTAGAATGCTAACTTGGTCATTTCTTACCATCCATTCTATTCATCCTACGAGGGAACAGAAGGGGAAGAATTTGAAAAGATTTCTGTTCATCTGAAATTAAAACGAAGACAGCAATCTACAGTTAAATATATTTTCTTGCAAAGACTCTTGTTCAAGATACTTTGTAACCTTTAATAATAAAAATAATATTAAATTCAAATTTATAAAGCGCCAATATCCAAAGTTTCCAATGCTCAGTGGCGCTAAAAAACTTAAGAATATGCAACTGAGATGAAGTAGGTCTTGAGTCTCTTCTTAAAGATGCTGATCTTGGGTAAACTTTTAACATCAAAAGGAAGTAAGTTCTAGAGTACGGGTGCAGCATATGAGAAGAACCGACGACCATAGGTTTGAAGTTTCCTTCTTGGCACGTGGAGCAGATGTTTGTTCGAGGATCGTAGTCACCGGATGGGAATATGAAGACTCAATAAATTTGTAAGGTACTGTGGTTAAGCTACCCGAGAGCTATCTGCGCTAATCGTCCCTAATTGAGCAGTGAAAGACTAGAGGGAAGGCGGTTAGTCATCACCACCCACCACCAACTCTTGGGCTACTCTTTTACTAACGAATAGTGGGACTGACCGTCACAATTATACCACTCCCACAGCTGAAAGGGCGAGCATGTTTGGTGGAACGAGGATTCGAACCCGCGACCCCCAGATTGCGAGTCAAACGCCCTAACCACCTGGACATGCCGGGCCAGCCAAGATTGTTGAAAGTGCTAAAGCTTGTTGAAAGAGGTGGGATAAGGAAGTATTACTGAATATTCCAAAGACGTATATCACTGGAGCTTCAATACGAGTATCTTCATTCTGGAGTTCAAAATACGGAATGCAATAGGTTACTATATAAACATATGCAGCTTCCTCATAATAAATATTATGGTACAAATAACTGGAAAGCAAACTGTAAGGTAAATTTAATTAACTTGTAAGGCACTTTTAGTACAAAAACTGTAATCAAATATTTGTGGAAAACTTTTATCATTTGGCAGAAAATGTAAGGGGGATAGGTAGCCACAATATAACAAGTTCAATAGTGAACCTACCATGCCATTGGTATCTATGAGCTTTGGATACTCTTGCAAGAGTTCCCTGACTGTCTTTTCTTTATTTGTTCTGATCGAAGAAGCCCTAGCCTGGCAAGTTTTTCTCATCATTTCATAAACTATCTCTTTTGGGGCATTGTGGTATCTCAACCAGGTGATCATTGCTGCTTTATCACCCTCATCCGATGAATCTACAAAAAAAATTGAATTCTGAAAAATTAAAATGCCACACAATGTTTCAAAGTAATAATTACTCACTATTTTCTTCAATGTAATGACTATATTAGGGCTGATGAATAATAGGCATATCATCAAAATTACAGAAATATAAGCTTACTGGCATTTCAATTTAATGAATAACACTAGAATGGACCAGCTAAAATATATAACATCAATAAAAATATAAAAACACTTAACACAAATTTTACATAAACAACGGCAATCAAAATATATTCAAATGAATTACAAAACAAACTTTGCCTGAATTTTGGGAAAAGTGGTCCAAAAGAAAAAAGAAAAGTTTGGAGAAAATTTTTTTTTCGGTAAACATTTGAAATATACATTTCGCCTCCCTCCACTCCTTAACATTTTTGGATCCGCCACAGAAGTTTATAACATGTATGAACTTTCACACAATAAGTTTAAAGTTTTACAGGTTTCTACATATTCTTTAATTGAACACCTTCAAATTCCCCATTAATTCAACCCAAATATTGTCTTAAACAAGTATTCACTGTCAGAAGTGTAAGTGATGCCCATTTATATTTTTCAATGTGTTCTTGAATTCAGTATTTTATTTCAAACATGTCATTTTTACTTACTTGATAAGCCTTGATTGTTTAGAAGTGGCATTGTATGCTTTACAAGCTTTATCTGAATCTCGCCTTCGCACATTCCTGATTCGATTTTCTAAATAAGCCTGATCATACTGCCCACTACCAGGTGTGAACCAAGTTTACCTGATGCATCATGCTGCCCACTACCAGGTGTGAACCAAGCTTACCTGATGTATCATGCTGCCCACTATCAGGTGTGAACCAAGCTTGCCTGATATATCATGCTGCTCACTACCAGGTGTGAACCAAGCTTCCTATAAATTGAGAAAGATAGAAAAAGAAGTTCAGTTTATAATGATGTGAAACACATTTTACGTTTCATTCTAGTTTGTTTATTTATTAGCACTCAGACGTCTATACAACTACGCGGGCTGTGAGTCTTAGAAACAGTTTTGGGCAGCTGGTATGCTAATCAACCAAAGCCTAAACCAATCAGCATCTCAGTTAGTTCTATTTACATAGTTATTATTAACCAGCCACTTTGGTACTTGCTGTCGTACGCATAGAGATTGGCAGCGTTGAAATGCGATCACATGTATTATTTAAGTCTATTTCTGGTCCATTCTCATTCACTCCCGATCAAACACGTAATGCCTCCACAATGACCCGATGACATCACAACAACCAACCAGTCGGCCCAGACCAAACCTTACAAGAGAAAGAAAGCGACACAGACCCAGCCGCCTACGGAACCTTCCAAAGACACCACTGTGCCGCCAAGTCCCCCTCAACATCAGCGCCCATCACCCCAGCACTACGACCCATCATCCAACTGTCAAACGCTCTCTTAATAGATACCTCGGCCGACTCACAATCACAATCAGTGCACAATAATGAAACCAATAAACCAAGCTGCATTTACTTCTCCTTCCGTCGCCCCTCGACTGGTAACGACGAAAATAATACCTATGACAGACCTTTACAAAAAAATACAAACAAAAAACAACCCATCACCTTCAACCGTCTGCTTACGAAAACTAGCTTCCTTGCACGCTAAGTTTACATCAGATAGTCCCCTTCCTTCTTCGCCACTAGCCAACACACCATCGCCGGGCGCTGGCCTGGCAATCATCAGGCGCCAGCCAGTGAAAGTGGGTTTTCCCGTTCTCCACCAACTTTAATTCTAGGCATTAGATTTATAGATCCCCCGCCGCCCTGAAGTCCAACATTGGCCGTTGGTTTTCTATTTGTTTTTTGCTTGCTACCACATCATCAACCATGAATGTGCTCCTCAAAATTATCAGGTCATTCTTTATTTTTTTCACGTAGCCATTCCAAACGTTTTATATAAAATATACTTTCACGATTTTTCTCAATGTCAGAACTTTAGTTTCATAGAGAAATATATGGGGATCTACATGAAATTAAAAATAAAGGTGCTTTCAGTGATAATAAATTAACTTGATTTGCTCTGGATTTCAACCAAATATTTTCATAGTTGTCTTAAATTTTGGTGTTAAATATTATGTAAGTTTACCAATTCTTGAAAACGTTTACAAACAAAAATTGAACTTGGTGAAATTGGTTCAGTAAAAAGGAACACAGTATTGCGAAATTTTAATTTTCGGCTTAGAAAATTTGTTCTGTTTAGCATTGATTTACGACAGGAGGCAAGGCCTTTTACAGCTAAAATAATATATCATTGTTCTGAAAACCCCATGTCATTGTATTACATTTCACCATACATACGGTTAAGTATCCAACTTTAACTAATGTGATTTGAAGAGCTGGAATTGTAATAATTCCTATCAAAACTGACTAAAGATTTGCAAAACCAAATTCAAACTTCTACAAATTTTTCACTAAAACTAATGTCAATTAGTGATATATGCCTATTACTGTTTACCTATCAAACTTTGAGAAGCACTGTACAGAGCTGCCTCTGTAATAGCATATGAAATGGTTACTTCGATTTTTTGAAAAGTAATGATACCAGGGCTCACGATAGTACATCTGATTTCCTGCACTTTTGTGTTGATTTTAGCATGTCAAATTTGTTTCTGCCAGCTAACAGTTCACATTCTCCTATTAATTTCTATTTCGTTGAAGAACAAAAATGAGCCTCAATAAACATTTTAACCAAACGTTAACTTCAAAATGGCCTTTCCCTGCATGTCATGCAATTTATGCATTCGTTTGGAAAATCAGTTTCGAAGGTTAAGATAAGCCATCGTTTCTTTCATTTACTGTAAATCAAACTTATCCGTTCCAAGAGATGTATGACTGCTTCTACTGAACAATCTTTGACAGTTTAGTGTTTTCCATATTTAGCCGATCATTATCATCACATACTAATTGAAAATTATAGCTTGCTTTTTGCATATTACAGGTTGCTATTTTGATCCATAACTTATTAACTTGACAAAAATATCATTGCATGCTCGATCATTGTTTTACATACATCCTAGACTTTTTAGACAGCGGTATTGACGCCTGATTACTAAAAGTAGATGAAGTTTCTGCATGTTCTTCAGACTGTGAGGATTCCTGGAACACAGTCTCAAGGTCTGTGATGTCGGATAAAACTGAAATCACTGAAGTGTCACCATCTGTAGATTTTCTATTCATCTGTTTAAAAGAGGAATAAAAGTGAGCAATTATCACATACTGCACTGAATTCACCATTCATTATAAGAATGAAAATACATTAATGGCTAATGTACAGTATAATGTGATTGATTTGGCTAGGAAACGCCAAGCATTCATTTCTAAATTATTTATTACCCTCAACCTTGTTGCTGAAACATATTGAACAACTGCAAGCAATGAAAGTTGTGCTTATTTCCCCAAATACAATTGTAATACTCTTGTTTTTTGGCTGATAAGGAAGTTTTACTGTATTATCTCCTCCTTCCCCCCAAAAAAACAACAACAAACAAATAACATTGTTCCGAAATGTCAACTGCCATCTAAAGCCACTTCTGAGGAACCATTTTCTTAACTGAGTCTCTGACGCTACTCACTTCTTGACCACTGAAATTATTTAAGGGTTACTTAATTACTATGTTTACTTTACCTCCTTATCACAATAACATAAAAATAGGCAATCTTAATGACAATGATAGCCTATCTATTGTTTTTAAATAGGTTGATCGCTGTTGAATGTTTGCAAAAATGCTGACTCTGTTGATCAAGTTTAGTGGCCCACTGATAAAGTACCGCATAAATTATTGGTGAAATAATTTGCTCCTCACAAAGCTCAGCATGCATACAACTGCATAAGAATTTGTTGAAATAATAGTTCACAAAATGTTTTAAGTAAGAATACGACCGCTCTTCTGTTGGTGAAACTGATGTCAGTTTTTGTCCAATGATGAGATTAGAGTAGCTTTCTAATACTAATGAAGGCATTCCTCCTTTAATGAAATTTAAGTGTGAAATCCATTCTGAAACTGTCATATCACTACTTTTATTAGACTGATCAATAACACAAATAAAAATGCACTTTTCTTAGAACAATTTTCACACTTTACAGAAGTCTTTGAAATTGGTGAAGCTATCTTTCAAGAATTAGTAAAGTATCATAAAGAATTGGCATGCTTAGAAACAAACAATGTAGATGATGCAGCAACAGAGTAGCAGTCTCAAGATCATATCCATCCCATAATATGCCTTAAGCTAATGTAGTATCTCTCACAGTCTCTTTTGTGGGACTTGTTCACACGTAATGGACAAAAATCAAGCAACTTCTCTGTCTTAACTAAAGTAATATTATTCTGTACTTGAGGTTGCACAATGTATGGATGATAGTGCCTATCAAATGCAACTGTGTTCCATAACTCACACACTAAAATAACAGTGGAATTGTATGTAACCCCATACCCAAAACTATGTCTCCATCCTCAGTTTTATTGAGAACAACCATGAGATTTTTGCATCAGTTAACAACAAACACCTCATCATAAAGAGGAATTTCTATGTTCTGAGCTATTTCAGCTGAATTATCAAGAGAAACTAAGATCACTGACCTACCAAGCCCTACCTCAATTACTCTTTCTGCTATTTTTCTCTTGGACATTATGCTAAAACTCGACAGCATTTGATTTCTGAATGCTAGGGTCTTTGCAATTTTTTTTTGAAAATTACAAATTATATGTGACAGTCGCCGTGAAAAGTTATGAAATACTTGAAACCTCATTACCCAATAATGAATAAGGAGTCCAGAGAGATGCATAAGAGATGGGTAATGGATCATAAAATGGTGTTTTGGTTTCAAATGGCGATTGGAAAATAGATGCAAATAAAGCATGTGGTTGTCCTTGATCAGTTGTTCTAAATATTTTGTTTCTCCTTTGCTTATTGCAGGAGAAACAAATGATGCCCATGCAGTCTAGCAATACAATAAGTAGTTCCCAAAGCTCATCCTCTTCAGGTACAAGATCCCTTAAAATTAGAGTAATATGTCTCATGAAACATCACATCTGGCCAGCATTTTGTCCAGTTGCACCATCTGGGGAACAAATAGCATTCATGTTCAACGTACATGGCTTGTTTCTCTTATTTGGCAATCCATAATTATAATTGGTAATTCTTGCATTTTGCGTCTCAAGGGTAAAATACCCCTTCCTGATTAGTTCTTTTTATACTAACTTTAGCTCCAAAGGACAAACACCCTTTAATAAGCCATGCATGACATCTGGAGCACAATTGTTAATTATATGGAAATTGGTCACATTGTTCAGTGGGCATTGGCATTCTACACCAGTTTCCTGCAAGTTTTATGCATTTAGGTCATGTTCATACTTTTCATGTGTTCTGAGTGCAACTTCTTATTTAAGCAATTCCTTCTTAGTGTCATCGTGATGCATTTTACAAATTTGGCAAGGGTAGTTAGCAGTGAAATCCTCTGCAAACCTAAACAGTGAATGTACGCCAAGGTTATCGCGTACAACTTGAGCAATTCTAGCTTTAACATCATTTCCTTGAAAAAAATCTGTGCAAATATAAAGGGTCTCAGATGTCAATAAATTGATATCTTAAATAAACTATGCAAACAATGGATTGTAACTAGTTTCATCACTAGAGTTGAACAAGATCAACAGAAATCTATTTGATAATGCTGCTCTGTACTTGGGAGGGACATTGGCAACTGTAAAATACACAGCCCCTAATTTGTGTGTGCCAGCCTTCTTGGATTATGTGAGTTTGTCGCATCAAAATCATCAGTGTATGGAATTAGTTTGATGGTATTTGCTGAGGCTAAAAATGCACTTTCTCCACAAAGGGAGCCATTATGGAAGTTTCTCAGTAGATTATCACTGCTTGGTGATTTTCACTGATGCTATTTTCAGAATGTCAGTTGTTTTCAATAACAACTTTCAATAGTAACTGGATTGTTACAAGGAAAATATTCAATTCTTAGTGGAAGTTCTTCTGCTTGTATAAAAAATTCACTATATATTTTGAAAATATTACTTTTGTTTGTACTCTGTTTGAAGATACTTGAACGGATAAGAAACAGCTTCAAAATCTTAAAGAAGACTTTATAGGTTTTCATTATGTGCTGGGATTCCAGTAGCTGCAGCAAATCATTGTGTCCTCTGCTTCATATACAAAGATATGTCCTCTATCAAATCAGTTGATTTTTGTACAATCTTATTAACAGTTGTATGAACCAAGATGCTACCAATCTAGCTATTAGCACGTTGTTTCACTTCCTCAATATCAAAAGCATCCATCATATTACCTATGCTTTCATCATCATCATCGTCTGGGTCACTATTATGCTCATTACCAGGCATAACACATGGTTCCACAATACCATGTCTGTGATTTTTAAATGTTTTCTATGTATGTTCTACCTGGGAATGTTCTCTCACAGCCATTTTGGCTACATCTGACACTTTCAGTAAAAACACGGCCATGCACAATGATATGTACATTCTGCAGATGCCAGATCAAGAGTTTATCACTACCACATGACCACACTTTGGGCAAACATATCCCATTTTGAAACAACTGTACTGTACAGTAATTATTCATTTTTAGCCTACCTTATTCTCACTGACTCACACTCTAAAGTAGACATATGAAGCTTAGGCTTCATGTATGGTATGTTCGCATGGTAGGATACTACTAACGGAAAAAAGATGAGCAACTAAAAAATGCTGACGACTCCAAGAAACTGCCGATACAATTCATGAAAATTATCAAAATCAATCTTATGAAAAGATAAACGATAAAATGTTCTCATCTTTAAAGTTTTGAATGACTTACTCCAAACCCAACTCTTTTACCTTAGATTCAACAGTATCCATTTCACTTGGTTGGCGAGAAAGATCTAATAATGGTGCTTGCCCGCCGTGCCTTTGGATGTGTCGATGACCGATGTTAGTCACGTGAACCGTCTCAACCAATTATATGAGTTCCTCCTCATAGACTCAAAATTTATCTGATCAGATGGAGACGATGAATGACTTCATTCATTTTTATCCCAATCATAATAAATATATGGTCAGGAATCTAGTCAGAGTGAACAACAACTGATAAAATTATTTTGATCACGTATCGGTGTTAAACAAATAAACCGGACATATTTTGATTGGACCTCTGTTTTGAATATCATTCTCTCTTGAAATCTGCTGTATTCTGAGGATCTTGCGAGTGATGACCTTTAAACTTACACCTGTAATCATTGAAATAAACTTGCAAATATTATAATTGACGACATGTGAATTCAATGTAATTTGTAAAAGCTTATTATTTTTCGTTTAGTACTTCTTAAAGACACTGCCCCAACAATAATCACGGGTTCGATGACGAGGAACCCACTTTCAGACTAATAATGGTTGGAGACGGCTTGAATGGGTAATAAAAAAAAACACCTTAATATAAGTTTGACATAACAGCAAATGTACAACGTTTCGACAAGGTTTTGTCATCATCAGGT
>NW_013667036.1:64745-69297 GCF_000517525.1 Limulus polyphemus
ACCTGATGATGACAAAACCTTGTCGAAACGTTGTACATTTGCTGTTATGTCAAACTTATATTAAGGTGTTTTTTTTCATTACCCATTCAAGCCGTCTCCAACCATTATTAATAATCACGGGTTTCGATTATCCCGTGTAAACTAAAGTACAACTAGAATGTGCCTTTAGAAAAGAAAGTATTCTGTACTTATGCTTGTCTGACAAAATTGCAATAAAACTATAGCCATGACATTCATTCCATACATCGCTATCATTTGATGTCCATGTTCTAAACAATAGACATGCTAACTGATTCACTAAACTAATGTAGGTTATCATACTGACTGGACACATTGCTTAATATCTGATTGGGGCAGCTTTCACTGCGACAATATGCAGGACTCGGTGCGAAAGTCTCCAAAAGATGTAGGAAGATTTATGTTCGATTTTAGCTTATTCGTCAAAGAATGTGTACTGATAATGGCTAATAAATGTCACAAAGGATTATGGTGGGGATTGCGACCTTCAAGTACATCGTAAGTATGCGCAATTTTAGTAATTAAGATCTGGAGATACCGATGGTAAAAAAAAAAGACAACTGATTTTCCTGTAAAGCTAAAGTTCAATCAATACGAGCGTGGTATTGATCATTTCTACACTGATGAAATAGGGGTCTTCCAATACGATAATCTAGATATTATCTGCTGACTCTTCTAAAGGAATTAAAGGTCCTGCCATTGTTAATACTACCTCTAACATTTTGCACTATAGGAACAACACAAACACGGACAATTACATGATGTAATTTTCTCTATCTTTACAAATGTGAAATGGACTCGTCAGATCTCATCACACGTTTCCAGATATTCATAATCCATTGTTTAAGCACAACCAACACCGATATCTTACACTACTCTTTACAACAAAGATAAGCGATTTTCAGACTGTTAATCGGCCTGCCAGGGTATAGATAGAGGTGTGCAATTCTGACCAACATATTAACTTGTCATCAATAGCAGTTAGCCACAGATTTTATCAGTGATTGATGTATTTCCTATCGGTTGATGAAACGGTGATCAAAGCAATTGTATTTAATAACAAAGCTTGTACAAGATGATTGCTCACTATCGTGCCCTTATGAAAGTTGGAGTGGCGAGATCCTTATTCTTCGCGATTCCTTGCAAATTAACAGATATATGATTTAATCTCCTCACTTATAGCATCTTGTGGAGTGTTATAGAGATATGTATATAGAAAAGGCTTAATAAAGCAACCAGTAACGTTTCAAATTAATTAACCAAGTGTTTTCACGTGACATGTTATAGTCTTTCAATTTACACCTTATATTCATCATACACTAACTCATGAAACTTGTAAATAATGTGGTTCTCTTATATTACTTTCTTTCTTGCTGAATATATAACATGTTTTTAACCATGTTGTTATTTAATCACCCATTCTTGCTATGAGATGGTAATTTACTTTTCTTTCCATTCACGTACTCGTCAAAATCTGCTTCATATATTGACGACTTATCTTCTTCTGCATTTTGTCAGTCCCAATATTTATCTAGTCCAAAAGAAATATGTAGTTAGCAAGTTTATTGAAAGTATGTAATGCTTCACGGAGAAACAGCTATATTTTTCTTGTTTACAGTTCAATCAAGTTTGTTTGTTATTACGTTTCTAAAAGAAAACGGTATATTTTTGTACGATCTGTAAGAGAAACATGTGCATATAACATAAAAAATATAGATAAGAACAAAACCGTAATTTCATTGCGGGAACGATGGTAACACTATTACTATTCCCCAATTGGCTCCCACATGAACATTAATGCTGGCCCACTTTTCTAAGTAGGGGTATTTTAAAGTTTATTTGCGTGCCGTCTGGGGACAGAGCCTCTGTTCATATTCCAGGTCCTAGTAGATATTTAAAAAACTGTGAGAATCACTAAGTAACATTCGTTGTCATCTGATTTTTTTGGATAAAAAAAGTTTACCATGGTCATATTTTCCGAACATCCGTCTTCTAACTACAGTTACAATCTTTATCACTGTGTATTTAGTAACAGAATATGTGATGATATGTATGAATTACACAGTGATAAAGATTGTAACTATTTAGTAACAGAATATGTGATGATATGTATGAATCAGTTACAATCTTTACCACTGTGTGATTCATACATATCATCACATATTATGTTACTAAATAGTTACAATCTTTACCACTGTGCCATTCACACATATTATTATGTGTTCTGTCACTGAACAGTTACAATCTTTGCCACTGTGTCATTTACATATATCATCATGTGTTCTATTACTATGTAGTTACAATGGCGCAGTATTTTACTCCTATTTGATTCATAAATTGTCTTGAGTAATAAGAGAAATTTTCTTTATCCTTTTTTTAGTCCAGAGTTTTGCTACATTCAAGATTTACTGGATGACGCAGAGCACTTTTTGGTTCAGTAATATAATGCCCCCCCCTGTGGTACAGCGGTATGTCATCGGACTTACAACGCTAGAAACGATACCCGTGGTGGGCAGAAAACAGATAACCGATTGTGTAGCCTTATGCTTAATTACAAACAAAAAACACCAACAAACAAGCAGCAATATAAGCATATATATATATATACATTAGCTTACCAAAAGTCATGGGACGCGGGTAGTTATGAATAAAACATGTCTTTATTCCAAGAAACTAATAGCGTGTTGGCCCGCCTTTGGTCTTAATCACTGCTTCAATGCATCCTGGAAGACTGTCTACTAATTTATGGTAGAAAGCTGGTGGTATTGTGCTCCACTCCTTCTTTACAGCATTGGTAAGCCCCACTATTGAAAAGGGCCACCCTGGTCTTGCCCTAATTCTGCGTTCCAGTTCATCCAAAAAAAGATGTTCTATCTGGTTGAGGTAGGGGCTCTGTGCTGGCCACTGCAATATTCCGATGTTATTCTCTTCAAACCATGCGTTCACAACCTTTGCTTTGTGACATGGAGCGTTATCATGGTGGAAGGACTGGTACCATAAAATTGCCACAATGTGGAACACACGGAATTGTTCAGAACATCAATGTATGACTCAGCATTCCTGGATCCATGCACTGCGATCAATGGGCCTAGTCCATACATGAGAAGCACTCCCAGACCATGATACCGTCACCTCCAAACCTCGTTGTTGGGACAACAAACTCAGGTAATATGCGTTCTTCAGGCATCCTCTTTACCCAAACACATCCATCAGACTGGACGAGCGTGTAGCGTGACTCGTCGCTCCACAGGACCGATTTCCATTGATCCACGGTCCAGGTTCGGTGTGCCTTCCCCCATGCCCATCGACGGTGTGCATTTGTTTTTGTTATCAACGGCTTGTGGGCTGCAGCTTTTCCGTGAAAATTCATGGTATACAGCTCTCAACGTGTCGTGGAAACACTTATAGGATTGTCTGTGGCTGCTCGCATTTCCAAACACAGATTCTCTCGGGTCTGATGGCGAGATGAGGTAACCAGCCTTCTCAAGGTGCGTCGGCTACTGTCAGTCAGTATTTTACGCCTATCTGGTCGTTTCTTGAGTTCATTGTCACCTGTGGACTTCCATTTCTTCAACACTTTGCCAATTGTCGATCTGGGAAATGTTTAATTGTTGCGCAATAGCAAATGCAGACATTTTACCCAAATAAAATCCAACTATCCTACCCCCTCTGAAACTCTGTCAGCTCTTTACGAGTACTTATCGTTTGGCGTACAAGTTCGAAGTGACTTCCGAGCGAACCGCTGATCACCCTTATAGGTCAAACTGTTTGCATATTTCGTCATCACATGCATTTTCCTGCAATCAGGGGTGTGTGCCATGACTTTTGGTAGGAGAGTGTATTTCACAATATATTACCTCAAAGGCGTACAGGCGATTACTCAACGCTCCATAGCCCTGAGAAGAGAATTGTGTAAAAATACATTTTTATTATGGATGTATGAGTCAACAAGCACATGATCGCGCTAGCGAAACTGTAACAAAACAAAGTAGAATGGTATCATTTTAATGTGAAAATGTCTGCGGCTATAGCACCCAAAAGCATTAGGAATATTCCGTTTATCAGACATAATTAAAACAACAAATGGAAAACTAAAAGGAAGCTCCAGATTCAATAAGTGGTTAGGATCTGGGTGCCAGAACCACAACATCCCAGGTCCCATTACCACTCACCGACTATAGCTGATTGTGAGCATGATAGTTACCCCTAAAAACATAAAAATAGATATCTGATATCATGAATCACACTTGCTTTCGATCCAAAATTATACCACCCGACCTCCACTCTTTTTTTTCTACTTGTAATATTACACGATGTTGTAATTTTAACACTGTAATAATATATATAATGTTACAAACTATAAACCCACCTCTACAGTTCTGGTGCCTCTAAAGACTGCGCCCTTATAAAAACCTAAACTGATAGACGGAATGTCTCCAAAGCCTTTGGGTGCTATAGCTTTTAGATATTATTACTTTAAAGTCACACTATTTATACTTTTTGTATAAATGGTACAATTTTACATTGTTTTGTT
>NW_013667036.1:69908-73983 GCF_000517525.1 Limulus polyphemus
GCTAGCGCGTACCATGTATTTGGTGGCATGTACATCCCTAATAAAACTGTTGTATGCTTACATGTATATATATATATATATATGATTTATAGGCAATTAATAAACTACTATCGAACACGACACCTCTTAGTTTTTAGTTTTATGTTCTTTAAAATTTATCCCAATTGATGCTGAGCAATACCATAGCCTTTATTGTTAAACTTCACTTGAAATAGCACAGTTAGTTTAGTTATTAAACAAATGTGCTAGAATCTAAAAAAATCAGTTATATGTACGGCCTGTAACCGGAAAGTTTAGGAATTTGAGCTTGGAGGCAAGTATTGGTTGTTACAAAACATCTGTTACATGTTGTGGTTTTGTTACAGTGCAAACAGCATAGTTTTTTTTATCAAAGACTATACGGTTATTTTAACATAGTGACCCTGCTTTTGATTACTGAAGTTTTTTAGTTGTTCTAAGTGTAATCCCTATTTATGTAAATTCATTGTTTGCTGTTTTCGGGCATTGCTATATTGAGTTTCTTGAGCACAAATTATGGCGAACTGCGCCTTGTTTTTTACAAATGAGTTTCTTTGTGTTTAAATTCCTCATGCTTATTTCAAAGGCATTGAATTTTCTTGGTGTAAGAAACATTCGCAACTTGATTTTGTCTTTAATGTAGCATGAATGTATATTTTTCAAGAGAACGTGTTGTAAACTTTAAGCCACTAACTAAATGTGTTAAGTTAACTTCTATCTTGCATGTAGAGTTGTACATGGGTGTAGCAATGAACTGAGTTATTTAAAAGACAACGAATTTTCAAAGACTATTTTCATTCCATTGTATTTTTTCTATTATTAAGAGCTGCAGAGTAAAGACGTATTTTACGTAAATCACACTAGTGTTGAGATAGAGGGTCATTTTTTGTTTCGCAATTATTAAAGATTTAAGGCTCTCCTGGTTCGACATTAAACCTCAACTTTAGATTTATTGCGTTGTTTCTGTTGGATATTTTCCTCGGTGGCTTAGCGGTAAGCTTGAGGTCTGGTAATGCTAAAAAAAGTTTGTGATTCAATCTCTGTGGTTGGAACAACACAAATCATCCATTTTGAAGTTTTACACTTAAACAACAAACAAATTGTTAGTTATTGTATTAGTATTTTTGTTTTGTTTCTTCATTCCTTAGAAAACTAACTTGAAATGATTTTGAAGTCCCTCTGTAACCAACGTAACTGTTAGTCGTGTTAATATAAACTAATATCAAGACCTGACTCTGTAGCTTGAAAGTCAGTTTGCAAAATACGCAGCGTTTCTAGTTAACCTAAGTAGGTTTCCTTTGTTTGTATTATGATAAATATAGTAAGGCAAACGATCACTGTGTTAATGAAGTAATTCTTTGTTCAACTAGCTACCTATTTATTGTCATGCTACATTGTTTCTTGTATTTCTACACTCAGTTTACATAGTCGCAGATCTAAATCACCTGATTAAAAGTCTTCTGGGTTTACTAAATGCATTACGTTATTTATATATATATGTATATATAAAAGCACAAAAATATGCGTATGTCCGTTATCTAACTACTCCTAGGTCGCTGGGCCAATCTCAACTAAACTTTGTGGGATGATAATATGGAACAAGGGGCATACTAACGGATGTTCACAACTCCATTCACCCCACTATTGCTTTTATTGAGCACATATTATCTTTGTAAGTTAACGTCAACCATATTCATAAATGGCGTCACGTCCTTACACCAAATGAAAAACTTCATTAAATTTTCTATAAAACAATATACATACAGTGGGAGGGAGGGCACACAAACGTCTTATATATCTCAGAGAGTGATAAAGCACTCTTTATGGAGGAATGCAATGAAAAAATGACCGCCACTACTGCAATACTACATAAGTTCAGTTGAAGTTTCTACTCCAACAGCCACCACAAGGCTGATATGAAAGCCGTTTCTTGAGTTATACCCACTTCTTACTTTGCTCCGTAACATTTCAACTTCGGCCTATAAGACACTTCTGCAGCCAATGACCGTCAATTAATTAATCATGTGAAACACTGTGGAAGAACATTAAGAACATTAATTGTTGAAAACGGGTAACAGAAAGCACCCCTACTGCACGGCTACCTCTTCCTACAAAGTCACCTTGACCATCGCACAATACATATCATGTTTTAAGTATATATATATTGAGTTCTTAAAGCTTATACAAGACTTTTGGTGAGGTAATAGTGAATACTGTCATAATATGTTGTAACTAGATTGCGTGAAAGTTAAGATGTTGGTGTTATTTATCATAGCATCGACCCCCACATTTTTTAACTTCATAACATGAACAATGGACGGGTACCTCAGCTTGTAAACAGTAAAACATGCAAGACTACCCACAAGCTCGAAAACAAAAGCTTTATTTTCCAGAATATATGTTATAAGAAACATATTTTTTAGTATTTATGGTTACATGTAACTCAATAATTGTATATTTAACAACCTACTGGCTAGAAAGTCATAAAGAAAAAATATTGACACATAGAATAATTTTTACAAATTTAAATCATAAGTTACAGAAACGCATTTTTCAGAGCTAAGAGAAGAAACTGATTGAACTTACTAGCAGTCAGACACATGAAATAACAATCTTTTGGTCTAAACCTGAATATATAAATTTTTTTGTCGTATAGATTTGTGTATATTAATATGTTGAATCGTACAACGTATCAACATTCACAACACACACAAGCACACAAACCAAACTCGCACTCTGCTGCAATGCGGAGCTTAACACTGGCACTAAAAATAAGAAAGAATTCTTGACTCCACCTGAAAAGTCGTGAAATTAAATATCAATAAAGTTTGTTTTGGGCTTAAAGATTATATTACTCAATGACTTAATATTTTTACAGCATCACCGTGTAGAACGTAATTAATACTTGCTATGATAATATAATGTATTGGAACGCTATGCACTAAACTTTGAAAACGTGCAACAAAATATTACTGATGTAGATAAGTTGACTAAATATATATATTGCTTAGACGTTTATGAAGAAAACGTCCAGAAGTCAGCGTAGCTATATTATCTCTCGGATCTCTGTATCGTATCTGAGTTTAGTACAAACTACTTCTCAATGTTTTTGTGTATGTAAGTAATTTACTCTACCCAACTATGACGTCAATTGGAAAATGACACGCAATTAATACTGTACTCTTTGTTTTGTTATTATGAACTTAAAAAGAGAATTGCATATTACTTCTTTAAAGAAAAAAAATTCAGTGGATCAGCGGTACGTCTGAGGGCTTCTAATGCTAAATATTAGGTTTAAACCCGCAATGGGCAGAGCATAAATAGCTCGTTGTGTAGCTTTATGCTTAACAACAACCAAACAAAGTATTTTTAATATACCTCTTTTTATAAACCAAATGTACTTGTTGTGTTACGATGGGCTGGCTTTCTCAAGATTGAATGCACCTTACTCAATGTATCCAGGGATAACCTAAACTAACTAAGCAGATGTTCACTAACTGTTGTTATAATGACCTTTGGTTAACTCTTTACGTGCCAATCATACTGTAAGGGATAAAACCTGAAACAAAACTTACAAAGTTGTTGTATTGGTGTCATGGAAATTTGTAAAGTAAAGGTTAGAATATTTCTTAATATATTTCAAAATTTACAACCTTTTATAGAATAAATTAAAGGACAAATAGTAAAAAGTGTATTCCAAAATTCGTTATTAATCAAATAAATATAAACTGACTTATTTTTTATTTAAGGGCTTTAGCTACAAGCCAAGACGTTCCATAGATTTACATATATGGAATAAAATACATGCAATAATATACTATATATTTTTTAACTCTGGCTATATTTTAAAGTGTATTTTATAGTACTTCAAAAATAGTTAACTTTTTGCAAACAGGATTCCTTATAACATTTAGAATGTAAGCTACTGAATTAAACCTAACAATACAAACACCAACAATCACTTTCCAATTATATGACATCAGAGTAACATCGTATATATATATATATATATATATATATATCATATCTATTTTTTAATTACCTCCTATTACTATTC
>NW_013667036.1:74983-91229 GCF_000517525.1 Limulus polyphemus
CTGTTATGTTTCGGATCATGCAGATCCAATGCAATTTCAAATCAATTGAAACATACTTGATTTGATAAAATATTTTTCATTTGTATAGCTTTTACTCTTTTATGTTAAATATTATAAATTAGTGTAAAATGTCATTATAATAAATTCAAAGACACATTCAATTGTGTCATGAGATTGTAGAGACCAATGATATGTCAGATAGGCCCGAAATACAGGAGTTTTAAGATATATGTATGTGGGTTTAGCATATACTAAAAATACATGATCTAACTAAAACGTGACAAGGTAAAATCACATAATTATCACAATACAGAGATTTCATTTCTGTGACATTTCTTTTAATTCAACAAAAGGGAATAAATTAGCATGAAACAATTCACTCAGACAAAAATTTCATACGTGAATAACATCATAAATCAAATTAATTTAAGAAAGTTATTTTTTAGATCTAAGGCAACAATGATAAACTTATCACACTACCATTTGATACATGAAAAAAGCTTGTGTTTTGCATTTCACCATTTATGACTGTTTATAACAACTATTTTAATTTGGCGAAATATGTTAGGAAATAGCTCATTGTTAGTGGTTGCTCAGTTGCTACAACTTAAATTATGTAGCGGTTAGTCGGCAAGATGTCCTCTATACATTATCATGTCTTGACACCACATTCAAGCAAATTATTAAATTTACAAATCAAAGTGCTTCCAGGTGTGTACTACAGTTTAAACATTGTTAATGCAACACAGTTTGTATTTTAAATACTTTGTCAACTATTTTGTTTTTTGGCTAAAAGTGATGAAATAAATTCAAAATACATGTATTTAAAGCTCGATTCAAACTTTTGCTCTGACCTACAGATCACCGATATCTCAGTAATAAGCGTAACGGCTTATTGCACTAAAATTTGGGTTTAGATCTCTGCAAGTGGATCATTGCATAGCGTTGCAAACACCTAACAACAACCTACAGATCAATTGGTAACTATAAAAGCATACATTGCCATCTCTTGACTTATTTGAAAACTAGAGTGAGTTTAAAACATGTTTAGTCTTACTTTTACTTATTAAATATTTTTTAGTCTGCTGTCAAGATATACAACGTCGGCTGAATATTGAAGGTGCGGAGATTTCCTTTGGATATAGTTCTTCACGCTATCTGTCAGCTGAAGAAGAACGTTTCTGATAGGACAGTTTTCTGGAATTTTCTTAGCAAGCTCTTGACTAAAGATATAGTACCTTATAAAACATTGAATAAAAAAGTTTTATTACATTAAACTGTACTGAACATATTAGCAATGTCAAGAACGTTCGATGTTTACGTTAAATTCGTGACAAACATCAAGTTTATTATTTTAGCTTAAGAGATTTAAAAACAAAACTAAACAGAAGTGAAATTCGAAACCTGAATGACACCTTATGCACACAAAACTTAATAAATATTTCATTTATCTTTACTTGAAGAGATAGTCTTGTCTAAATGTTGTAAAAATGAGATTATTGAATCAGCATCCTTTCTCAATTGCATTTATATTATTTTTTTAATATTAAGTATTTGCTATTAAATTGCAAGCAAATAGAGATAATTGTATTCGGTTCTATTAAATGTATGGTAAGGTTAAGTTGTTCAGAAAAATATGGACTGCAGTACTTTCAGAATCGCCTCATACATACTACAATAATAATAAAATTCAACAAATATTTAAAAAGGAACTTAATATTAAGTCAAATTTTAGCGATAACAATGTTAGAAAATGTTCAAAAAAGCGACTAAATTCAACTCTATTTAAGAAAGTGTGATTAAACGTTACCTTATTGCATATTCAACATAGGCCATGTGAGTAAGGATGTACTGACCTTCCAAAAATAGGAAGATCGCCTGGTCTCACATAACTCCTGTTGATGTTAAGCATTATGTAATTTCTAGATGTATGGCCCCCCAAAAAAGTGGATATGTCCATTTCCTGAAATTTACGCAATATGTTCCCAATATCAGAAATTTCTATGTTAAAAAAAAACTGCCTTCAGCAGCAAGCATTTAAAAGACTGTACAATATATCAAAGAAAACAAATGTTCATAGCTTTAAGTATCATAAACACAGACTTTTTTCATTGATGAACCAAAAGTGTCCTTCGGTCTTGTACAACATAATAAAACATTCCATTAATTTTGGGTTATCTTATAGTCTTTATAGTTAGATTATAATTAGTAGAACAGAATCAATGAGGTGAAATGAAAATTTAATTTAAAGTTATTTCTACGAAACAGTGGAAAGGAAGAGATATACCAAAGAACAGTCACCTGAATTCTTCTAAATAAGTGAGACGCACGTGCTGTGCAAGCCGTTTGCTGTGGGTTATCAGTGTCATCAGGACATAGAAGTGTTTGTACAGAAGAACACACTGGATGGGCGTAATGAGTGCTTGATATTCTGGAAACACTCTCATAATAATCTGGCTCATCAAGCGATACATATACGCTATCTAGTGGTGAGAAAACATAATTTGTAAGATTTTAATTTCGTTTTGTTTCGAATTTTACGCAAAGCTACCAACGCGATATCTGCGCTAGCCGTCTCTAATATTGAACTGACAAACTACAGAGAAGATAGTCAACAGCGCCCTCTGCCAAATTTTGGGCTACTCCAATTTGACAATCACTCTTATAATGCCCCCACGGCTCCAAAGTGCGGAGATCGATTTTTTTTATGCAGCAATGAAACTCGAACCATAATTCAGTAATTTGTAAGAAATAATCTACGAAGTCAGCGTGCACATATTGATAACTTATACTTCATCAAACAAATAATTTACAATGAAATTAGGGTTATCTGCGCATAGCTGTCCCTAATTTTGTACTGATAGACCAGAGAAAAGGCAACTAGTGAATAACACCCCTCATCAACTCTTGTGTAATAAATAATGAGATTTGACCATCTCTCTTATAGCAAGCCCACAGCCCCAAAGTAATGAGTGCGATTTTGTAACTGCGAGCCACAAACCATGAACCGAGTATGATAACCGTGTAAGTGACACGTCACACAATAACAGTAAACATCATAGGATAGTCTAAAATATTGCTCCACAAATACATCTGTAAGTATGTATAGCACACAAGGCAATATATGTAGTAATAGTACATACAACAAAAGCACGTGCATACAATATAAGGAATGAAGACATTATACAACGAACAAGTGAACAACTGTCTGCATTAAATATCAACAGCAAAGTGATTTCAGAAATGATCATGAATAACATTTAACTTTATCAAGTTCACTTGGACTGACTCAACCAACAGCACCATTCAATCACTGAGACGCTGCTCTGGTGTCTCTTGACAAATTTCAACACCAACAAGGAGTGCTTATAAGAACAAGATGTGACTGGTCGAGATGGAATCAAGCAGTAAAGAGAGTTCAAGTTTGGATACCATATGGAAGTAAATCTGATGGATATATTTCTGTTTGAGAGGTTAGATGACTTCTGCAATTGATCCAATAAACAGTTTGTATTCAGAAATCAAAGCTTTACAGTCGATACTATCTACAAAAAGAAAAAGCGGCCAAAGCTTACAACATAGAGACTTTCTCTGCATTTAGCATCAAGTCAAATACCTTATTAAAGAATGTGACTCAATAATAATCATTGCCAGTTAATATGATCTGAGCTTTCAAAATGTGAATCCAAACTGCATAAAACATTTCTAGAGCAAGATTCGATTCCAAGTAAGTAAAGTCAAAACTGTTTGCTGCATTTCAACTGTTGCAAAACACTGGTCAAAAGTTCATCATTAATCATGATTTCAAGTTCTGAAATTAACGCTTAAACTGGGTATAATTTGTTTTGTGAGAGAGAGGTAGGTCCCTATATCCCTACGCCACTGATTTTAACTGTCTGCCTCATAAAGGTAAAATACATCCTATGATATTGGTGGTAGCCTATTATTATACAGCAGTTGCCTTTATAAGGTTATTGTTGTCAAACGGCGATTCAAGCTACAACCCTTTATTAAGTTATGATTGTCAATAATTTTTCAAATAAATTTCGAGCTTAAAAATTACAGTTTGAACACTGAAATCTGGCTTAGCATTTAATTTGAAAAGCAGTAGTACTAACATTCATACCAAAAATAACGTTAAACTACAGATTGTTTTTAAACATTCATTTTGGAAGAAGGTTTATAGTTTTAAATCACATTGCTGTTTTTATTTTTATTAAAAGCCGTCAGATTTTTATATAAACAAGTACAAGAAATTTTGTTATGATATCGTTTCGATGGGGCGTGTATTTATTTGATTTTCTTTGATTTATATGGTTCTATTGCATTGTTTAGTCGTTAGAAGAATATTCTATGACTTCTATCAAGTAATAATTAACTAGATGCAATAGTCGGGAACACATTGTGATAAAGAAGCAAGCTTGTAAAATACAGAATAAAGAGAGTATGTTTAAGTTCGTAGAACAGTAAGTGGTAAATTTCTTGTAAAATTCACAACCTTACAGAATAAAGAGAGTATGTTTAAGTTCGTAGAACAGTAAGTGGTAAATTTCTTGTAAAATTCACAACCTTACAGAATAAAGAGAGTATGTTTAAGTTCGTAGAACAGTAAGTGGTAAATTTCTTGTAAAATTCACAACCTTACAGAATAAAGAGAGTATGTTTAAGTTCGTAGAACAGTAAGTGGTAAATTTCTTGTAAAATTCACAACCTTACAGAATAAAGAGAGTATGTTTAAGTTCGTAGAACAGTAAGTGGTAAATTTCTTGTAAAATTCACAACCTTACAGAATAAAGAGAGTATGTTTAAGTTCGTAGAACAGTAAGTGGTAAATTTCTTGTAAAATTCAATCATTTATTGTTTTGTTATTATTCAGACATTGTTAACCACTTGCCAAAGAATCTTATCTATGATTGTGTAATTACATAATCACGGTCACCAGGAAAGAGTGAGGAGGCTTTGCTCGTCTTGTTTTAGCCTGGTGTTCCCTATCCTAGACTTAGCCCCTCTCGCAATCTAACAAGTCATAATGGCTTACCAGTCATTCCCAGAATTTGTGACTCAGTCATTACATAAATATTGTCATAAGAGGAAACACTGTATATTATTGTAAAGTTCTGATGACCTATTGAGGAGATATTTAAAATACCATTTCGATTAACAATTCGAGCCATCTCTACATAGGCAGTGCTACCGCCTGCCTGATGATGGCCTAGAACGACTAAACAATGTGCCATAAAATTAATAGTGATGACATGACATAAATTTGTATGATATTTTCAGAATGCATCATTCTGGTTATAACCTACAGAAACAAACAAAAAAAGAACAGAAGATCTTAACCAGCCCTCATTATGTCCATACTTACGGATGTTTTAGAGCTGGCCACTAGTTGAACTATCCAAGACAGGTTAAATGAACACTGCCGAGAAACAAGTTCCTTTCCCTAAAGAAACAGCAAACAAAGTTGTTTATATATATATATATATATCACATATAAATAACTGAGAAAAAATATTTATAGTAACTAAGTATAGTATGAATCTTTACACTCTTAATTGTCCAAATACACTCAAGTTTGATATTCGTTGAAGAGATGATCATGTCAAATCTAATACACAAGGCTTGTGTTCAATTAATCTGTAACTTTTGATTCAACCTGAGAATCTACCTAATGTTTGCATCATCACGAATAACAGAAGGGGATTTAGCAATATTTTTCACTTCAGGAATTGCTTTTACACACACATTCAGCCAAAATTAAACAGGCTCTTGTATTAATACAACATGTAAAAGTCTTCTCTCTAAAGTACATGTGAATTTAATTAATTATGTATAAATAGCCCCACTTCAAAACTCGTAGGAGGCACTTTATAAATGCTTTAATGTTGTTGTTAAAATTGTGCTACATCTATAAAATGTACATTCGAAAGCAATACATTTACAGTATCATAAGCTCTCGGTTGAAATTGTAAGAGAGAAACGTTTTTAATCGAATTGTTTTAGAGGTAGAACTGAAGTAAGGGAATCCCTGGAAAGTGTTCTTGATTTTTAATATCTATACTTCTTATTTTTTGTTTTTTACAATCCCTGATCAATAGATGAAAAACATTTCGTGATGATCAACTGACTTAAATATAGTCTAGAAATACATTATGAATATTACATCATAATAGGCATATACCTACACTATTTCTTATCTTGTAAATGTAACACTGTTCGGTTAGGTATTAATATTATGTTTTTTACGCAGCTAGTAGGAACAAAGATTAATATTATTTTGCCTAATAAATAAGTATTGTTAAATCGTAATATAATTAAAAATATTTTAACTAGGAATAAACGACCTAATAACCCCAAATTTGTTATTTTCTTTAATTGGACACTCAACGTTTTGCTTTACAGTTTCTTCAGGAGTGTTAGACTAAAACACAAACTGTAACTGACAGTACAAAGTTTCAACTGATATTTTAAAGTCCTTTTCATTCACTAAGAAAGTAGCCAAAAATAATTTAGGTGTGTGAATAATGTTATGACTTGTACCTAAATCATTATTTCATGTTATATATCGAACCAACTATTTAATGGTCATATATATATATAGGTCAGGATTTCTTTTCTTTCTCACCAAAAGTAAAATTGGAAAGAGAATCTGTGACGTAGAGGCCTAATGCTTTCCTTTATTGGCCGTACCCTTTGCTGTGGACTGCAGTTTCGCCTGTTCATGGTTCATCACCACAGCTTGGGTCAGAAACTAAAGAAATACAGTTAGGCCTCTTATAACAGCGATGTGTATGTGGCTGATAAAAAGCTCACATGTAATTCTATCCGCAGAATTATTTGAACGGTCCTAGTCCTTTATTTCAAATGTGCGCAATAGATATCGAGGATAGGACCAGTCTAAGATAAATAGTTGTGTATCGCATCGAGTGATTGGTTCTTTGTTCGCCTCATAACCAATGAAATGAGCTATCACATAGAATCAAGAGCGCGCCATTTGTTGTCAATCTAGTAAATAAGATGAGTTAAAGCTGTTCGGTATCTAACGGTTCATCAATATCAAAACAACCCAAACTGATAAAATAACAAAGTGCTGCAAAATATAATACTAAGTTCAATCCAGAATGGACAAAGAAGTACCCATGTATCGTGCCTGAATCGTCCAGTAAGAATTGTTTTCGATGCACTGTAACCGTTCAGCCAGCTGCAAGCACAAAGAACTGTGAGATGTTTAAAGAGACATTAATTCAAACTCTCACAAATACTTGACGAAGATAAAGTCATCATCCGGGACAATATTGAAACATTTGTGAGTCAGAATACCATCAGCGATAAAGTAAATATAACTTTCAAATGTAAAAAAAAATGTAGTCGTCTTTGCTTAGGTCTAGTCATATTGAGGCCGGCATACTACTTGATCATACCATAAGATACGATGTGTTGGGCGCAAGACGCAAGGGAAAATCCTGGTTGACACTGTCAACATTTTCGTTTTGGAGCATTTTCACAAAATTTCAACGTTTCAAAACTTGTCAGGTTATCTTAATATATGGCTTGAGAATAATTGATAAATGAGTAGATACTAAAAGTTACATCAGATTCATAGGAATCCAACAGTATGTCATATACAGTTAAATAAATATATTTCCGCGAAATTAAAATTAAGGCCTAGCTAGCATGAAGAAACATGCAATAGTGCTAATAGAAGCATGAATAATTACTTACGAAGAAGAAGAAGAAACTGTTGTTTAATACATGAGTTTTTTATCTTTACTTACAGAAAATGTGCATGAACTGTATGGTATGCGAGTTATAGAATTCGTAGACATATTAGTAAATATATGTATACTGCGTGTATATATTACATAATTTCAACATTCAATGTGAAAGGTGCTTTCTAAAAAAATCCATAGTTTTGGTGATGGTGTACTGTGGTGATTACATTTTGTATCAGTGCTTTTGAGTTGGTTTTATGAACAAATAGTTTACATACAGACAAGTAAAATTTTACATCTGGTCAATCATGTCAATGATAACATTTGAATTTATTTGCCTCCTGGACATTTTTAGAGTAGTTCTTCACTTTTGAGATTGTATTATTGGAGAGTGTGCTGGCACTCGTTATGTGCGGATAGCACGAACGCCCGTATTAAAGAAATACAAAAGACATCTGGGTTTTCTTCTCTATAGGCTACCAGAAGCTAGATACGAAGAGATACCTGACATATTGCTCTATCTTTGATGTTTGTGCCGCTTTTCGGCTATCCAGAGCGTCCCAAGGTCGAAAACAGGCGAATAGACATAACCGAGATTTCTTATTTTCGTTCATCATCATCTTTCTTCAACAAGCTAGTTAGTTCTAGAAGTAACTATAATTTTCGATCACGAGAAACCCACTTTGAGACTAATAATGTTTGACGACGGCTTGAATGGGTAATGAAGAAAATATTTAATATAAGTTTAACATAACAGCAAATGTACAACGTTTCGACAAGGTTTTGTCATCATCAGGTACAAGTAGTTTACACTGATACAGATATATATATATATATACAGTATGGAACAAAAAGGTCACATGACCGGATACTGTTGCAAGACTTAGAAGAGATATCTTGGCAGCCCAGGGAGATGATGATAGCATAGTTCCAAAAGTTGCCACCAGAGACCGCGTTGCTAGGCTGCCATGATAGATGATTATGTAATAGTATCACAAAGTAGAGAATGTGTTTCTAAACAACCATGACTTGTACAATACATGTCTCATCATGTCGATAATTAATCATTAATTAATTAAATCGTTCCTAAAAGGACACTTAATACCAATTAATTAGATCACTTATAATTAATTCATTAAATTATTTATAATTAAATTGTCATAGAAATGGAAGCTTAACACTAATTCATTAAAACAATTATAATTAAATCAAGTCCTAAAAAGGACATTACATTTCCTTATGACTTAATTAGTTCTATAAGGACAATACAATATTTAAAACTTATTCAATCAAGTAATTAAAGATTTTCAGTACTAATTTATCAATTAATTACATTTCCTGTCCAATAAGGACTATAAGGACGCATTGCTAGGCCGCCATGACATGTCTCATTATGTCGATAATTAATCATTAATTAATTTTATCATTCCTAAAAAGGACGATTAACTCTAATTCATTAAATCAACTATAATTAATTCATTAGATCAATTATAATTAATTCATTAAATCAATTATAATTAATTCATTAAATCAATTATAATTAATTCATTAAATCAATTATAATTAATTCATTAAATCAATTATAATTAATTCATTAAATCAATTATAATTAATTCGTCATAAAAAGGACGCTTAACACTAATTCATCAATTAATTAAATTTCCTGTCCTAAAAGGACTGTATCTTACTCAATCAAGTGATTACAGATTTTCAGTGATATAATAAAATGTCAAAAACAATATTTAAAGTAACATGATCACAATTATATACACTTTAAGACGCATACAATACATGTCTGTAGGTTTAAATCGGCATAAACAGGGCAATATCATACAATATTCGAAACTTTTACTAATTCGACTTTATGCAACAAAATAATTTCCACATGTTACTTTATCTCACATGGCCAGGTGGTTAGGGCGCTCGAGTCGCAATATGAGGGTCGCGGGTTCGAATCCCCGTCCCACCAAACATGCTCGCTCTTTCAGCCGTGGAAGCATTATAATGTGACGATCAATCCCACTATTCGTTGGTAAAAGAGTAGCCCAAGAGTTGGCGGTTGGTGGTGATGACTAGCTGCCGTCCCTCTAGTCTTACATTGCAAAATTAGGGACGGCTAGCGAAGATAGCCCTCGTGTAGCTTTGCGCGAAATTCAAAAACAAACAAACTTTATCTCAAGATTTACAAAGGCGGAACAAATTGAACAAAACAACCCTACTCTAAACCAACACTCCCTCAGTCAGCGTGGGGCGGCATCCTTTGAATGGTAAAGTGCCTTCCATATTACTTACATAACACATATTTAGAGAAAGTGCAATTAACCTTCTTTAGATAATACATTTCAAAGAAACCTACAAACGATTTCTTGATTAAAGAGTTTATTGTAACTGTAAAAGTATAAATAGCTTACTGGTCGTTATGTAGTACTGCAAATATTTGGAATAATAGATAAATTCAATAACGAACGTTATTGCACAAGTTATTCATTCATGGTTAGTTTCATAACATACACCTTATAGATACCTTGTTTCCTGTCCAGGTGTCCCATATGATTAATTTGCCATCTAAAGAACCCGACACAAGGTGTCTGAAAAACAAAATTAAAAAACAACTGACATATGTAAAATAATAAATATGACTTTCGGGACTCGTTAATTGACATTTTAACTCTGGACAGTTTATATATATATAACAATATATAATAACATATTATCTCCAAGGTGTTTTAACCCCAAATGTATGTAAGATGAAGCAAATATACGAGTTTTGAACGCGAGGATTCCGGCATTTAACACTTCGGCAACCAGCTGCTGTGCTCAGATCTCTTACCCGCCTTACAAGCAAGGTGTTGTGGCAGTTTCTTCTCGCTGTGAAAAATTCAGAAAGTGCACAGCTTTTTTCACTTTAATGGACGACTTAAAACCATCTAAGTTGATCTATTTGCATTAGAATCACTAAAGTTGACTTTCCTATACCTAATTATGGCCTGTTACATACAGAAAATTGCACTCTGCTCGACGTTGAAAATATTATTGTGGTCATGATTGTAGAGTTACCTTTGGCAACCAAGATTATATTAAATTTGACTGCAAGGAAAATAAAACAATATCTGGTTTCTAGAATGAAACAAAACAAATAATGCAGCCCACAAAGAAGAAAAAAATTATTTGCTCTCTTATTCTTTTGGTTTGAGTTTAATCGCCAACGTTTCTTCCATTCGGACATTTTGTTCGTTGTTTTAACTGCATATTATAGCAAAGTTCTTTTTGTTAGCATTTCCATAAAATTTCTGATCAAGTTACTTTGTAATTTGAAGAACTACCAGCATTAAGCTTCAGTTGCTCTTTCATACGTTGCTCTGAACCAGTGCTTCTTAATTGGGTAAATGGTTGGTTCACCCAGAGTTTAATGAGATCAGAATCAGGGTGAATGAGTGTTATCAATTATGCAACAAATTCAAGAGCAAAAAGTCATTAGTTATTATTATTTACTTTAGTTGTAGTTTGAGGTATATTTAAGTCATAATAAAGAATTTTGCACTTTAATTTAGTTCCCTTTTTTTTATCTTTCGAACTTTGGTGAGTGAGCTGTTGTGAAAAACTTACAGGGGTGAATGGTATTGGGAAAGGTTGAAAAGCATCGCTCTTAACGACGCGTGGTTAATCCCACTTAATCTCGTCCGCAACGAGAACACATATAACAATAAAGAGTGTAAGAACATCAATGTTTATTAATTCCGTACTTAATCCTGAAGAAAGTATACTCCACAATGCTGATTTTAAGGCTATACAGACTGTAATATTTTTGACGATATTTTTAAGCATCTTTACCCACCAATGGGAAACTGACATAAAAATGACAGTTTGGGCACAACAAACATATCAAGCTAAGCTTTAATCATTTTGTCCTGACTTCTGTATGAATTTTTGCAGAACTGACAGTCATATGATTTTTTAACAAATATCATTTAAACTTTATGTTTTATGATAATTTATTTGCCAAATTATCCTTATATTTGATAAGTATAAAACTGTCAACTTTACTACATAAACATAATATTATATACTTTGCTTTATGGTACATTCCTATTTCTAAATAATAGCCATTTATGAATATTTAGATGTAAAAAAAGAGAAATTCGAGTTGTTTTCTCTTTCAAGTATCAACTTAATACAGAAATATGGTTGTTTAGATACTCTAAGAATAAATTCACTTGTTCTTCTTCATTAAATATAACATCCACATACCTATAATATCTGACAGTTTTAAAATTCTCTGGACAGTTTCTCAATCATTGTTTTTCATGATGACATAAAACAAAAAAGGTTTGGTACACTAGGTGCTAATTTGAGCCCACAGCAACACCATCTATTTGATCATAAATACTTAAAATGAGATTTTTTTAGTGGTAGAATTAAGTTCAATAAAAAATTATTTAATTAGAATTTGTATAATAGTATAATTTCGAAAAAAATGTTACTAACTGAATTTCTCTTGTAAATTCATCTTAGTGAGAGAATAAATGTCAGAAGGTTGCACAATAAACTTACTCATCAAGTCTTAAATCTGCCAATTGTTTAGAGATCTCAAAATTGTTAACTGTGTACTCATTCTTTTCAAATATTTTATGAAAATAATTTTAAAATCTGACAATTACTATTTATAAGTACTTATATTTTAAAATATTGGTGTAATGGGACAGTTATTCTTATGAATTTTTGTTAAACCATATACAATACCACAGTGAAAAACTGATGACTAATGGTCAAATATCTCAGCGGTAATTCTCCGAAATTATATGTCGCTAAGAATTGAGTTTAGGTACCTGTTATGGGCAAAACACGAACAGCGCATTGGGTAGCTTTGTACTTAACAACAAACAGACGGTCTAAATTTAGTTTCATTAGATATTACTGTGAATACTTTAGTTACACAATCATCTCTATTGAAAACAACTATTACATTTCTTTTGTCTGGTTTAACTGTAACTGTTTTTTATTTTGTTGTAAATAATCAATGGCTTCAATTCTTTTTTAGTTACATTTAATTTTCTTTTATTTGAGTAGAAATAAGTTAAAGCCACACTGGACATTTTTGTTACTTTACCAATCTTTCTACCGTTTGTTTTTGCACAGTGTGTATTTCCAACAATGAACAAGATGTCAGAATAAAATCATCTCTGACGATTCAAAACTTCGTCAACGATAGCATGTTGATGTGGAAAGACAAGGAAATGAATGTACATCAGTTTTCCAAGTGATTCATAAATCCTATGATCTTTCCAAAGGGATGGCTAGCTGAGGGAAACGAGTACGTTAAGAACAAGTTGTAATTGTATCGAGATGAAGGGAGGAAATTATTTGTATGCAAGTCTTCCGACAAGTTGGACCCTGCTACCATGTTGGAGTTCCGGAAAAGAAAGTATCCTAATAGATATACTTTTCAAAGGTGGGGCACCATTCGAATAAAATTTAGCAGGTTATTGACATTGGAGGCAGATCACTTGGTATTAGTGATGAAAATACAAGCAATTTGCAATGATACTTGCAGGAAGACCGAAATACTAAGCCGAGAGCCGGTCTTGATACATTGATTGAAGGATGTCCAACAGATCAATAAATCAAAAACAAGTTCTCAAATCTTAACAGGAACTCAAAAATGGTAGAAGGGTAGAACAACACTAACAACATGAAATAATGATAATATTACATGATAAAGCCCATTTTCCACTTTTTGCTACTTTTGTTAAAGTCATGCACTCTGCTGGAATTTTGTATTTTTAGCAGCCACAATTTCTTTTTCTTCTTTAGAGTTCAGCCATACAACTTCAGGGACTGATAATACTTGTCGCTGTGCACAAATTAACCCTACCAGCGTTGGATTTGATAATTGCCGCAATTTTGCTAGGCATTTGATTTTGACATAAAAACAACTCGATATTGTTATCAGTTCTTACATTCATTCGAGGTTAAGGATGTTAACTTCGCCTCACATATAACATATTTCGAGACGTCACTAAATCATTGATAAAATGATAGGCAATTATATATGATTTTGGTAATAACAGCAACCAATATTGTAAAGGCTTTCCAATGCAACTTTGTATAACGTACTATGTGCCGAACTATAATTAACAAGTACCTACCGACTGTCACCACTAAAGTGTATGGAGTTCACCTTCGATAGATGGCCTTTAAGGAATTTTTTGGTTCTAAGTTGAACCTTGGGGACACTGCTGACGTTACCACACAAGTCAGAAATGGTTTTGTCGGCTCCTGCCTTTTGAGCTTCCTGGGTGGGTATACAAAATAATCTTATTCCCGAGTTTATGGCTATAAAGTTCAAACAAAATATGAGAATCAAATTTTAAGTAATACAGCAATATCATTAAATTATAAGTATCATAAATTAATAAACCAATGAAAACAAACAATGTAAGAGTATGATGGGAAACAGGGTAAAAGCAATAAGGAAAACAAAATCCCAATATTTATTTCAAAGAACAAAAACTGGATTACTAGATATGAATAACTAACCATGTGTTCATTGTGCCTCTCCATAAAACTTTTAACTAGATATTAACTGAAAGACTGCCAATTTTCGTGTACATTTACTATCCTGAGATTTATAAGTATTAAATTTTTAAAGACTTTAAACGAGTACAAAAAATCACATGACTCGGTCAAATTAACCGACCCCGTATTGAGTGGGTTTAAAAAATCCCCAGCTTCCATTTCAGAAGGGATTAAAGTTTTATTGTTTCTGAAGCATATAAACCAAATATACCCCTTTACATAATAAAAACGTTTTTAATGTTTCTCTCTGCGAAGTTGTTTAAATAGTCTATATATCATTAATCTTCTTTCTTTTGGATATCTAACTAAATGTTTAGTCGCTATTTTAACTCAAAACAATTATCAAATTTTTATATGTTCAGTTCATTTTACAATGGGATGTTGAAAAACCACTTAGGTACTGCGAATGTCTACATCTCCTGAAAGAACAAAGATCAAGCTATGTGGAAAATCACCCAATGACGTGCACACATCACCCCCTCCCTCTCTCCCATTGTTATTTCAAGTGCAGTAGAAGTTTGGCGATCAGTAAGTTTTAGAGAAATGTGCATCTTACTATGTTTCATTTTTAGAAATTATCGTCAATACACTGCTTCCTGTTTGCGATACACAAATTCTCCTCTCAGATTTTGAATACGACAAAATAGTTTCTGCCTTCTTGCTCTTCAAATAGTCAGTTTGCACTGTTAATAAATATTCTAACTTGTCATCTGTGCTGAAATTGGGAACATCATTTTGTAGTTTATAGCACCGTTTTCTGGTCAGAAGGCTATAGGGGAAATAAGCACTTTGATTGTGAACGATTTACAGTCAGCATAGAGATGGTGGCAATTAGACGTTGCTTGATAGTAAAGAGAATAGAAAAGTAAATTATCGAGTTTCTGATTGTTTGAACTATCGTATTTTAACATAGTATAGTCACAAATGAGTATTATACAGAAGATATATAAATAATGGAAAAGAAAGGGGCAATGTATTATATACATATAAAGATTTTATCTTAATAATCTATGACTAGTAAATTAGATTTAAGGTAACACTGACTCGTAAAACTGGGAAAATTTACGTGCTGAGGAAACACTTCTTATAACCCTCAAGTTGAACATAAAACAAAAGAATGATGTCGCAATCTTGAAAGTACACTTTCAGTCATATCTGTCACATGCATAATTAATGCTGCAGGGATAAAGAAATACGTAACATAAACTGTTTTAACACCATAATTTTACTTAGGAATAATCAAAACGTGAAAATTGATTTACATGCTCTTTGTGAACTTCACCATAGCTTGAATTAAAAACTTTGCAAATTTTCTGCAACGTTAACGAGCTATGGGCGATTAATTTTAATTAATGCCTTCGTTAGTGGTGATTAGACTTATAACATAACAAGACAATTGGTAAAGATTTTTGAATTTTAAAAAATTCAAGCTATAGAAGAGTGTAATATCAACAAGTCTGCTAAATTTCATGCTAATATTGGCTTTAATGGTTATCGACTATTTTCTAAAAATGCAGTTTTCACTGGAGTCACCAATTTATTAGCACGTTAACTTCACCATTAGAGCCAATATCAGCATGAAATTTAACACACTTGTATTATGTATTTCTTAATCCCTGTCGCATTAATTATGCGTATGACATATATGACTAAAAGTGTACTTTCAGAGATTGTGACATCATACTGTTACAACGCGACTTCAGGTGTTGTAACAGTACTTTTGTTTTGTGCTCCACTTGAAGGTTATAAGAAGTGTTTAACAGTGTTTCCTCAGCATGTAAGTTTGCCCAGTTTTAAGGGTCGGTGCTACCTTAAATGTTCATAATAAACACTTATCTCTTAAACTAATAAAATATTTTAACATTATTTAAACAACAAAATATATGTTTTTCCTATTTATTACAATATATAAACAAAATTTTATGAATACTTTGTTGGTATTATGCACTTATACA
>NW_013667036.1:91797-99792 GCF_000517525.1 Limulus polyphemus
AAAAAAGGTAGACGTGGAGAAAGTGCAATGACTGAAACTGTATCTTGAATTATGGTATACCAGAGACGGAATTGCCCAGTTACGTGTAAAATTCTCACAAGAGTCGACAATTTCTTAGATAAAAAAAATAAGGAATCTCTTGTTATAGAAAACTATAAACTAACAATAAACGGATATAATGGACGGCCCCTTTGTTACATTTCACTAACTAATTTTTAGATAATAACTTAAGCATTATTTACTTTGTTTGTGTAATTTTATTGAACTTCCCAGTGGTTCTCTGTTTAGAATGACTGTGTTTTCAATAGATTTGCTATGGCTTTTTGAGTTGCAATGGTGGATAATTTGGGGCGGTTTTTTATTGTGTTTTGTGAATCTGGTTTCCAATTTTCTTCCTGTTTCTCCGATGTAGAATTCTGGGACGTTATTGCATGTTATTTTGTAAGTAACATTGGTATTCAAGCTGTCTCCGAGCATTATTAACTATAATTTTATCATCATTTGATAGAGCAAAACAGTCTTCACGATCTTAGACTACGTATTATATTATTAATCTATGCAAAATTTATAAAGCGTTAAAATACACTCTATAACCTAGTAATCCAAGTACACCATCTTATGAAAAAGTAAACAAACAAGTATAAGGAAAACAAATTATCGCTAATAAAAAAGCTATGTAGAAATGGCTAATGAAGTTGCAAAAGGGAAACAAGCAGGATAAGGATGGAATTGGAAATTTCACTTGATTCGGATACTGATCACACAGCATACCCGACTTTACATGGAGAGTAAAACCCCTACATTACTGGTTTACTCACTGGCAAAACAAATAGAACCAGAATTTCCAATCGTAAGGTGTTAATCTATTGTAAAATAGTCATAAAAGTAGTATTATAAAGTTATCTAAAGGAAAGGTATAATGATGAAAGCTGAGATTCTATTCAAACACTAATCTTTCGATAAACAAAGTATGGAAGATAGTAATGTATGGATTATATTCTTCATGTAAAGTCGAGACGGCTTAGTTTGCTATGTGACCATTAGCTGGATCAAGTGGATCCACTTCAATCGCTATCTTGTTTGATTCCTTTTTCAAGTTTAGTAGTCAGCCCTATATAGCTTTTTTATTTAGCGATAATTTTTTCCCCAATACTAGTAAAATATGAGATATAAGAAGCATAGGCAAATATAGATTTACTTATGACATGGTACATTTAAATGTAATACCAATTCTAACACTTCACTAGAGTGCACTCAGGTATATGAGTGTTGTATTTTACATAAATTAATAGTAGATATTTTGAAAACTTATTAATAAATTTATCAACCGATAGAAATTACTTTCATTATATCATGTTTAAGTGTGTGTTTTCACAAGTTAGTTTTTAGTCATGTGGGTAAATCTAAAGTTATGTCACAGCGGTATGTCTGAAGACTTACAACACTAGAAACCGGGTTTCAATACCCGTGGTGGACAGAGCATAGTAAGCTGATTGTGTACTTTGTTTTAAACTATAAACAAACGATTTAATTTCAAGTAATACGTGCTGAAGTGAAGATGGCACATCTTCTGGTCCAACATAGTATTTCAATGGCAACTCAGCCAAACTGGATTACTTCTGAATGCAAGGAAAAAATATTTCTTGAAAACATTTCTTGTAGGTCAAGTACATTCTTTGAAAATGTTTTATTTTTAAACTTGACATACTAGCATTCATTTAGAATTTTTGTGACCTTCAAATGTTGAATGAACCTGTAAGTGTACAGGTGTAGTGTGAATTTTTAACTTTCTGTTAAAATGATTATAACTGTTTTATGAAAAAAAGTACAAGTCTGTCAATAAACAAGTATTTTGTGTGGACAAGCTTTCTTTCGTCCCTGTTTTAATAATATGCTGAAACGCGACCAAAGCTTTCTATTTAGGTCCTATAAATGCGAAATTCGTTTTTGGGTGGGAAGCTTTGCCACCCTTGAACCTCCCACTATAGGGTCTCCCTAGTCTCCGGATTTTTAATTTTATCATCCATTCGTGGGTATTAGAGGTTGACAACTATGCAATTTTACCGTGGGTGAGAAAAAAGAAATCCGTAACACACACACATATATAAAGCTTCAATTGGTTTAGATCAAAAATTATAATCAAATCTATAGCGTGCATTTCTACAGCGTGCTGTTGACATATTAAGTAGTACAACTTATTATTGAAAGAATTGTATTGTAATAATTAACGGCTACCTGTAGTATACAAAATTTATATCCAAGTTACAGATTGAAATAACAAAAGATAAGATGCAAAAATAAAATAATTATAATTATCGATGTCATCCTTTGTTCCTATTCATCCGTGTTCGTAGTTGTTCGATGAGAAGAGATTATTTACATTTTCCGTCAGTGTACCTTGGTGGCTTTGGTAAGGATTTTTACATAGAAACCATCACTTTCTGTATTTTCTACGACTACGCAAACTATGTAGTGATGATAATGATTATAAATCAAAATCCAAAGATATGAAAACTTTCATTTCTATGCCCTGATTTTCTCATCCACGATACAGCCACCAAAGCTTGTCCATATACTCAGGAACAAACAATCAACCCTACCAAGGAAGATCATATTCCACTTATGTTGAAATACCATCAGACCAACAAAAAGAATGACACAATACTTACTGAAGACACTACCACTAAGTATGTTTCAAGGACCCATCCATCATTTCTTACAGACATGACAAAAACATGTCAACGAAACAATTGTGTCAGTTGTCCACATATCAAAAGCACAACACATATACGAGGAAAAAACACAACTTTCAACATAAGACAATCCTTGTCATACAACCAAATAATGTATCATTTACTGTATAATTTTCAAATAAATGCAACACTTCATACATTGGACAAGGTCTGCCAACTCAGTGATCAAGCACGTGAACATCTAAACCATATTAAACTGCAGAACCAAGATACACTTATAGGCAAACCTTTCACCATTAACAACTATATAGTTGAGGACTTTGATTCTTGGACTTATTAGTGCTCCAACAGACATTCACAAAAGAGAACGACTGGAAATAAGATTAATGTACAATCTAAGGATCCTACAACCATATGGTTTAAATGAACGCTTTTCTTTCATACAGATTTTCATTTTTTCTATATTTTTTTCAATTTTAATTTCAATCAGTTTTCCGTTTTTCCTATTCCTCTCATTTTTATGACTTGTAATAGTTATGTAAAAGTTGTAAGTTTGCAGATAAATTTCACGCCCACCGTTCAATTTTTTAAATTCTGCGCATGCGCTTTTGTTGTAAGCTGTACGATCAGACGAAGAGCGCTGGCTCGAAACGTCATCATCTGAAAATAGAAATATATATATATATATATGAACTTGCCGATTGCCTAACCTATTCTTTAATTTCGATATATTTGCTGCATATGCGGTTAACTATATATTACCATTTAATATGTCAACTGCACGCCGTAGAAATTCACGCTATATATTCGATTATAATCCATTATTTAAACCACTTCAAGCTTTGTACTGTCAGTTATGGTGTTTTAGTGGAACTCTCCTGAAGAAGCTGTAAAGCGAAACGTTGAGTGTCCATTTAAAGAGAAATAACAAACTTGGTGTTATAAGGTCGCTTATTTATAGTATTAGAATGTCTTTTATACAACAATATACGCTACGGAAATTAAATACTTGAACAGAAAAGGTCATCAATAATAATAATAACCTACCTGTTGAACCAATAATATCAGCTGATACATCGTTCCAGTGCAAGCATTGGTCAATTCTACCACAGATCGAATTAACTATGAAAGAATTAAAATAATATATACATATTACGATCTCTGTTTTTTTTTTTTGTTTGTGTGTTTTTGGTGGGAGACTGTTTTTTCCCCTTTCATTACGTCACTAACTATTTATTAATGATTTTGTGTAGGATACTGTGTTTTAATTACAAGTAAGAAAACAGATGCTTTTATTACAGTAATAGTGAGAATAATTTCGCAAAGAAAAACAAAAACCACTGAGTTTTATGAATGGATATATTTTCCTGCGTACCCCGTCGATCACGGGATTTTTTCTTTTTTTCTTCTTTTCCCCTCTTCTTATTCCTTTTTGTTGTTGTTGTTGTAAACATACATTAAATCTGGCAGAAAGTAAGAAAGTCATTTCTAGGCAGAGGGGTCAGAACCGGGGGTGCTGTAGCACCCCACTTTTACATATTTTTACTGATATAGCAATTGTAAATTATATTATAATATTAACTTTCTGGGGGGGACATGCCCCCCGAGATGGAGCTGCTTTTAGCAGTTCCTTATACTTTCATTGTATAATATGGATGTCTGACCAAGCACCTCCACATTGCAAATCTTGCCTACACCACTGTTAGATAAAATACTGCACATATAAAATGTTTTTTTATGTCGACTCACTTATACGTGAGAAAAATTTAATAATTAAATTATATATAGTATTAAGTCATGTTGTACGACCACAGTATATAAACAAGTAAGAAATGAAATACCTACAGCTTATAAAAGAAAATATTGAAATTACACTTGACATTTACTTTAAGAACTATGTGGAACATACAAGACGAGGTAAAGTTGCATATCACCATAATTTTTCAAAGTCCTGCCTTTACAACTGTTCGAAATGTACACCGTTACAACAAAATCACTTCCATACGTTCTTGGAAGTTAATGAAATTCCAACCAATTATTGCAACAAATGAAAAAGAGACAGTTAGGTAATCACAAACATGAGATAGAAAAATCATAATAAGGGAAGAATTTAGAAATATCATGGTGGTTTGCAACCTTTTACTAACGTACCCCACCGTCCACAAGAATGGACCTAAGAATATTGAAAATACCCCAACCTTTGCTAATTAAAAATTAATAAAAAACGGGGTTTCAAGGATATTGGAAGTCCTTAGTGTTATCAATTGAAAACATATGTAACATATTCAAATATTGAAAATTAATATCAATGGAAAGAAAAACAACACACAATGCCTAAGTACTTACCGGGGCCTCTCTTAAAGTTTCCCATTCTTGGCTAGACAATCTACTGTGGGACGTCACAACAGCAAATGTACTGTCACGGTAAGGTAGTGGAATCCAGGGGATTCTGGTCAGAACTTGAATCAACTTTCGCAACGTGTATCCGCTAATTAGAAATAAGATACAAAAGCTTGTTGTTGTTTAGGATGCAGAGCAGAAGTTAACGTTCTATATTTACTGAAAGTATTAAAAAACGGTAACTAATTTTCAAGAAATACTGAGAAATTTAAGAGGGTTATATACGTTAAATTATAGTGATTTTGGTTTGTTTCTTTGTAATTAAGCACAAAGGTACACAATGGGCTATTTGTGCTCTGTCCACCACGTGTATCGAAACACGGTTTCTAGCGTTGTAAGTCCGCAGACTTAACGCTGTGCCACTGGGGAGTAAAGGATTTTGGAGCCTTCTAGATCCTTACAGTCCAAATCACCACGTCTGTTTATGCTTTAGCTAACAAATGTGCATCTTAACAGTAGCCCTGCAGCGTAGTTTGCATTGCAAAAGGCTCCATCATGAAGCTTTGATGTCAAAAAGCACCACTGCTATCTGCGGGCTTTCCATAATCTATCTAGTGGACGAGGATGACAGTTCTGCAGCACCAATTTCAACAGTCCGATCGTACAGAAATCTGTAGGTCGTATGTCCGTCAACTTGACTGGTATCTATCTCATCGTATGGACTAGCATGAACACACTGTTGGCCTCGTTTCCAGTCCGAAATTTCTTAATTATGTTGCGTACTGTTTCCCGGGGCACGTGGACGAGCTATACCACTAACTTTGTGCTTGTGGATTCTCACCTGTTACAAGACGCTTATCACGGATGGGAAACGACTTATTGCAAGTCTTTTTCTGTATAGTCCTGATGTTCCAAGTTGATCCCCATTCCTTTGTTTTTCAATGCCGTTAAGTACAAGGAAAATACCCGTCTCGGAAAATCTAAATCCCTTATCTAAACACATCTTTATAATTTGAATACAAGAATAAATTGTGTTAAAAAGTGATCAGTGTTTGGTAGTATCGCACTGCCTGTGATATCTCCAGCGATGTCAAATGTGGTTGTGATGCACGCAGTTTCACCGCGACTTTATATTGGTTGTGTCTGTCACGTGACCTGGTGATTTGCGTAGCCAAGATCGTTTTAATTTAAAGTACTCAACCATATGTACTTCGGAAGTCCACGGCATATTTTCAAGTAAATAGCTGTTCCGGAAGCCCATAGCGTCACTCATCAAGTTTCCCAGCCAATGTAATCAATTGCGTTAATGTTTTGAAATATTTTTGTATCATTTTTATCACTATTTTAATTGGCGCCGGATAATTGGAGAAAATTAAGTCAGGCAGCAATATTTAAAGTTACTGATTATATTAATTCATGTTTTTGATTGTTATAAGTTCACGAGATAAGTTTTAATTAAAAACCCTTCAAACAAAAACTTGTTGCAATAATAGAAATAAAATAAGTTGAAAGATATTAAATCGATAAGAATCGTAAGTTCAGATATTTGTAAATTATTTCTTTTGTCTGTGTATGTGACAAAACTGAAGATAGTTTAATACATTATAATCAACTGAACAGTTTTTATGTTTTTGTTCATCGGAGGTACTCTTTTGGTGAGTAAAATTGTATGGCCACATCTGTTTGTGAGAAGGGTGTCCGTCAGCCAATTAATAATGTTACCATTAATAATACTAAAACGACACCGACAATTATGACACTGATAAAAATTGCAATAGTAATATAAAGTGAAAAAAAATTTATTAAGACTAATTAAGAAGTTCAAGCATTTCTTTAGAATCTTTTGGGAAGAAACGGTGCAATTTTTTTACACGCGTAAACGGCAACTGCCGTTGACTGGCTGTCAACACTCTGGTCTGCAGTTCTAAATTAGAGATCTTTGACTGGTATTTTTTTTCTATTAGATGCCGGGAAGGTTGAAAAATCATATACATTTTCCGTGAATAAAATAATTGCGAATTAAAGTATCTAAGATTCTAAACATTTTTAAAAATTCTGAAACAGAACTTGAGTTTGCTAAACAACAACAAAAAAAAAATCACAGTAAATTCTGCACATAAATAAGAAGACACAAAACTGAATCCTAGAAACAGTCAACATTGAAATAGCCCTTCAAAGGACTTCACAAAAAACAGCAACAGATTAGAAGACTTAATTAGGATATAACTAGTTAGGAATTAATATCTAGTAATAAAAAGTAGTTACTAATTAATAACTGGAGTTAAGTGTACGTATAGACTATTAACCATGACAACGGGCAAATGCTGCATTTTAAATCGATCTAAAGAAGACAGTTGTAGACGATTTTTGTAGAGCAATAATAACAACTATAATTCAGAAACATTTGTTAAATATGCAGTTACTGAAGTAACTAGCAAGATAAATTAAATATTAATGATATTATTAAGTATATATTGAATTACTTTAAATATTTCTTAGTAATTTATTAAATATATACCATATTTTTTTTTAAAATTAGAAACTATACTTTTACAATATATATTGTTTTAGTTTACAGATTTATTCACAGGACTTACTTATTCTTGGTGAGATGATAACTACGGCCAGGTATCACTCCTGTTTCGTGCAGCAGCAACGACAAAGCTGTAGCTAATGAAGAACATAGTCTGAAAGAATACCGGTTGAATATTTCCGATAAGTGCAGTAGATTTGGTTTCCATAAAAATCAACAATTCTCTAAACTAAATGAAGAAGAAATCTGGACCATCGCTGTTAATACTGCATAATTTAACTACAAAGTGAAATGTCCATTGATTAAGACGATTCATGGCCCGGCATAGCCAGGTGGTTAGGGCACTCGACTCCCAATCTGTGGGTCGCGGGTTCGAATCCCCGTCACACCAAACATGCTCGCCCTTTCAGCCGTGGGGGCGTTATTATG
>NW_013667036.1:100107-101741 GCF_000517525.1 Limulus polyphemus
CACGATTCATGCAAAGGGAGTTTTAAATATTCAGCTATTAAAACACGATTTTCTCGAACACCGAGCTGAAACGTTCAAAGGCTACACACAATCTATTCATAAAACTTCTTATGTATGCGGCTAAGTAGGACTTAAATCAAGTAAAAAGTTAGTAGAAATGTCCAACTGCAGGTACAATTTTGAAAAGTTTCATCCGTTGGAGTCATGATGAAATGTTTAATTAGTATTTTAATTACAGTTATTATACTCCATTAAGGGACAAAAAATAGCGGTTTGGTATCTAAATATGATTGAAAAGTTTCATCCATTGAAAGCATGATGAAATGTTTAATTATTATTTTAATTAAAATTGTCATACCCGATTCAGGGACAGGAAGTAACGATTTGATGTCTAAATATGACTTTCGAAAGATTTTCTTGTAGGTTATATCTGTAACATTTTAGTGTTTTGTTCACTAGAGAATTGATTGTTTGTTTATTTTATTTAGAGCAAAGCCACATTGGGCTATATGTTGTGTTCCTCACGGGGAATCGAACTCCGGATTTATAGCCTAGATTTCCTACCGAGGGACTCAATAGAAGAAGTCTATTACATGCAGGCTACAGGTTATGTTTTCTATTAGGCATAACTTCACAAAGAACGTTACAACAGAAACCCCGAATCTTGTGTACGATGAACTCACAAATGAAGCCCAAGTCACTTACTTGCAAAATTTCCCCATTAATCAACCGATAGCAAACAACCGATTGACTAGCTGATTAACTTTTGATCATTTAATAACTAACCCGATGAATGAATCATTCACAAATAGACAATATATATATATATATAACTAAACCACAGACTAACTTACATTGTCTAACTAAAAACTCTTTAATTGGCTGTGAAACTGATTAATTAATTGAAACTCACTCAGTCTGACGTTTTTATATTATACTCTATTTCACTAATGCCCCCAATGGTACAGCGGCATGTCTGCAGACTTACAACGCTAGAAACCGGGTTTCGATACCATGGTGGGCAGAGCCTCCCCTCACTGGTGGCTCATCGGTAAGTCGGAGGACTTATCACGTTGTTGATGAAATTTGAAGATATATATTAACTCGTTATCGATAGATGTATTATTTTTCCCGAATAACTCAAAAGATTCCGTCCAACGATTGAACACGTTTATCCGTTGGAGTTATGACGAAATGAAGTTGTCATATCTCACTGATAGTGCTTTAGTGTTTTTAAATGTTTTGCTCCATGTTAAGCTTGAATGAAAGGCGGTAAACTGTTACCATAAGTATTAGAGACATTCACGTCTGAATACTCATATTCAACAACTTTATCAAACTGGAAAACGACAGATTTCTATGCTTTTATGAAGTTTATATTTTCACCTTCTGAAAGGGAAGAGATAATTTGCGGATGGCAGGAAAGATCATATTGTTACGACAGCGGAAGTCACGTGACTCTAGTAATACGTCTTGAGTTTGTAGAAGGATCATGACTTTTCCTGGCAGCTCTAGTCTTTTCTAGGCGCCCTCTCTTTTAGTATATAAGACCGCCAATTAAAGCGGAGATAGAGAAATTGTAGATAGACAGATATAGAGACAGATAACTGAGTCAAGTGAGCAGTAGTGACCGT
>NW_013667036.1:102741-103695 GCF_000517525.1 Limulus polyphemus
GAGTCAAGTGAGCAGTAGTGACCGTAAGTAAAGTGCGTGAATCGTTGTGAATTGTAGCGTGTGTTTAAGTTAAAGTGACTGTGGAAGTTAAGTGTAATGCAAAGTTGTATTGAGAAAGAATAAACTAGTTTTATTTAAGAAAGGATTGTATCGCTGAAGTTTCTCGGGAAGAATTTATACCGGAAATTAACAAACGAACAGAGACGTAACAAAATCATAACATAATTTTTATAGAAACGGTTTTGATTTTAATTATAATTTGGAATATATTCAGAGATTTTATAGTATTCTGAATGATACTTATCTAATAAAAGTTTTGCAAAAATATTTTTTCTGAACAACATATATCCCTTAAATAAATAAGTAGAAAAATGCGAAAGTAATAAAAATAAAGAAATTAGACTTTTTTTGTAGATAAATCATCTTTAAAAAACTGTAGCTGCATTCAGCAGCGTCACTAGACACTAGCACACGAGGCTCGTGCCTCGATTCTTCTTGACAGTTCCCCAAATCTTCAGTTGGTGTCTAGAAAAATCAGAATAGAAAACACCAGTGGCGTAGCAACAGAGGGGCAGTAACCCCCGGGCGGAGGTGGGAAGGAGCCCAAAATTTCCTCTGGCCTATAATGCCTATTAATTAATAATTATGCCCTCCCATAGGATATAGCGCAACTGCCCAACGTTAAGTAAATACGACACAGTGTTACGTTATTTGTGTGTATTACGCTTGCAGTTTTAACTTTTAAAACCCGCACACTGAAATACAGTGAGACCGAATTGACGTACAGAAGTAAATTACACCATTCCATCATTCATATGTAGATCAAATACAAGTCCTAGAGTACAACGTACAAGTAAGTGTATGTTTAACAAAAAGAAAATAACGAGATTGATGTAACATATTAACTGGTGTGCAAGATTGGCAATATATGTAACAGGTACAGACTAGATCTAG
>NW_013667036.1:103939-105850 GCF_000517525.1 Limulus polyphemus
AATCATGTCTTACACCAAGTAATGTATTAGACTTTAGGTCTAATTGCAGTTATAACTTTATTTCTAGACCCTAGGTCCATCGGCATACAAATTGTAGCCTATATTATAGGCATACTTAGACCTATACTAACTATTACACTAGGCATTGCAGTGGAACAGATCTAATGACTAAGTTAATAGATCTAGATATAATATTTGTTCTAAAAGTTAGGCTTAATAAATCTAAATCTAGAATTGATGAGGTAGGGTTATATCTAGATCTGGGTAGATTTAATACAAGGTGCTTTCAATCTATGCACCCAAATCTAAGGTCTAGTTTAGATGTATAAAGCTAAATTTCTGTCATTATTTTTACATCTAGAGTCAAACCTAAGACTAAAAAGTCTAACTTTTTATATATACACGTAGTAGAGCAGATGATCAACATCTTTTATAATTTTTCTGAAACTTGATTAGTGAAAGCTATTATTTACATACTTCAATTTATCCATTGTCACGCCTACTGTCTGATTTTCAACATTCTCTGGAGCTGACACCAGCATATGTAACCTATCCACCAACAATGGAAATAACAACGGATCCTGGAACACAATTGAACAACAACAACAAACAGATTATCTTTTCAGTCAAGTTGCTGTAAATATTTATGATGGTAACAATATATTACAGACTGTTATAAATCCTACCCACATTTGTCAGTAATTAATTTATTTATTCTATATTTTGATTCACTAAACGATAAGTGACTTAAGATATTTACTTGCACCTTATCACCTGGCGGGCAAAGCGTTGTGTATTAAATTCCTTTGTGTGCTACACTTTCAATATATATATATATCTAAAAATTCAGAATGCCAAACTTCACTACGGCCTGGTTCTGGCATAGCCTGGTAGTTAGGGGACTCGTCTCACAATCTGCATGTCGCGAGATCAAAAGCCGATGACGAACATGATAGCCCTTCCAGCCGTGAGGTCATCATAATATTACGGTGAAAGTCAATCCCTGTATTATTTGATAAATAGTAACCCAAAAGTTGGCGGTGAGTGTTGCCTTTCAATTATTGGTAGTTTAAAAATAAGGACAGCGGTAGATGATAGTCATAGTAGCTTTGCTATAAACAAATAAATAGTAAGGTCACTATAGTCAAAAAGTAGCAAGAGTGAGTTGCTTCGAGGGGCTATACTGTCTTTTCAAGTGGCTGGCTTGCGATAAGTTTATGTTTGTGTAAATGCCCTCTTACTGAAGCCCTATAGAGTGTTAACAATAGTTGGTTTACATTTTAATTTTGATTTGTTCAGTTAAGTTAAATACTGAACATATTAAAAATAGTTAACCTTAGTATCACTAGTTTCAACATATTATGAAAATAATGGCTGATAAAATAACAGACATCGTAGAAAGTTAAGTTCTTCAGACATTTAGCATCTGGATACTAACAATAACGGGCCTGAGGCATTTATATATTTTTTTCTTTTGGAACAGAGATGTAGATAAAGAGAAAGAAGTACAGTTGATTTCTAACACTACCTATACTATCTAAATCTGTTTACGTCGTTGTCCTTTCTGTAATAAAATGGTTAAGTAAAATACTTACAAAAAGTTATGTTTAACAAACCTGTATGAAATGATAACCTCCTCGGATTTGTTTAACAAAGTAACTAAACGAAAATCGCGGTGGAATTGTGACATACAAAAAATTTACCGTATTTTTCGGAATATAAGACGCACCCTTATTTTGAAGACAAAGTTTTTTGGGGGATAAAAGCTACAGTCGCATTTGAAAGCTTTTTATTGAACAAAAATTCAGTTTGATACTTTAAAAATTAGTATATATTGTTCTAAACACAAAAGAGTTCAAAACATCAAAATAAGAAAATACTGTAAATAGAAAAAAAGGTTTACTGTTATTT
>NW_013667036.1:106850-117655 GCF_000517525.1 Limulus polyphemus
TATCAAATTTTGGAATAAAAAAGTGCGTCTTATTACACCGAAAAATACGGTACATTTGTTCAAGGTTAAGCTACATGGTGGGATATCAGCACTACCTCAGCTGCGAAGGTCGAACCCCGAATGATTACGTAATACGCCATGAAACTTATTGCAGAACCGCCGACGGGCACTATATATATAACGGGAAAATAAAATGAATATTTCAGAACGCTGACAAAAAGGCTTAACACCTTGGGGTTAACAATAGTTTAAATAAATTGAAGGCGAAATTGTATTTAAGTTTAGTTATATTACAGTGACTTTTTTTTGTGTGACCATTTCACAAAGACGATTTGAAATTGCTAACTCTTGAACATGACGATTGATGTTATAAATGTGCCATTGTGACCGTATCTCAAATACAAGCCAAATTATGTTGCAGGAATAGAGAGCTCCAACAAGTTTAAAGACGGTTCTGCGTGACATACAATGAATGTTTATTTTCTTAAAATATGATATATATATATTATATTAACATTCACCTCTCTTAAAACTGGTATTTTGTGTTCCAATTTATTTGTGCAATAAGCTTCAGTTATCTGCACGTTTTTCTTTGGATTCTTATCAATGATATTAGGCCTTAGAACAAAATAATAATAATGATATTTATTTTAAATCATAGTCAGCGTAAAATTAATATCCTTCAAGCCTTCATTAATAGTTTATTCTGACCTTCCAAAAAGTTCGTTTCACAATAGCCGAGTGAAATTCTTTTTCCAGACTGTCCACCAGACGTCGCAAGTCCACATATTCTTCTTCGTTTGGAAATTGAAGTCGACGATATAATTCGACAAAGACGTGGCCGGAATTGGTGCTAAAAATGAAACGTAAATATTGGTGATTTCTGTTCTGTAATTGGGGGAAAGTGTTTGATTAAACTGAGTCACCCTAGAGAACTACTAAATACTAAGTAAGGAAGAACATTTTTAAAACAGGTATGACGTTTCGATCACTCGGGCGATCATCCCTAAGTAATCAAGTTTTAACGGTAAAGAAGGTTTTAATATTTAAATCAACATTCAACAATCTAACAACGTACTTAAATTTTAGAACTGATACTGGTTACTTATGCATGTGCATAACAATCCGCGTGAATTTAAAGATTATTTATTTATGGTTGAATAGAAAAATAAACAAAAAGTGAATAAATATGAAAATGTGGAAATGTTGTGCGAAATATTTGCATAAGATTAGGAATGTTTGGAGAAATAATGATCAAAGACATATAGAGATTGTTAACTGTGAGATTGTTTGATTTTATTAACAAGGCTTCTCTGATTTTTCTTCTGTTAATGTTTTAATATGGTGGCATTCTGTTTAGGAAAACTGTAGTTGTTTTTGTTCACATGTTCATGAACTTGGGAAGGGATATCTTGATGTTCTTTTAACCTGATGTTCAAATTGCGTCCTGTTTCACCAATTTAAAAGGCTGAGCAATTGTTACATTATATTTTGTAAATGTTTTTAGGTAGGGTGGGCTCGTTAAATAATTTTCTTAACATATGTTTAATTTTCATTCCAGTTATGTTAAGGATATATTTATAATCAGTAAGTAAACTCAAAACGTTATTAATACTAAACACTCAGTTTAAAAAACACCATTAAGATGTATTTTGACATTATTCCTACTTTTAATTCACTGAGTGTAATTCAGTGCTTTTTTGGTTTTATGTACCATTATTATGTACAACTATAAGATGAGTTTTCGATTTTTGTACTTTATTACCGTCTCCGAAAGATTTTTTAAGTTGAAACTAACAGATATATTTTGACACTCTTGTACTTTAAAGTATTTTGGTACCTTTATTTTCTTTCGTAACTATACACTAGAAATCTACAATTAAATCACCGTTAAATTGTGAATTGTTTATATTAAAAAATAAGAGCAAGGTTTTTCTTCAACGCTGTTTTTAATATTACAGAACATTTAAATTTACTACATGGTAATCAACGTGGAAATGTGCACAGAGCATTTGTGGAAATATCTATGGTCTAACTGTTTAAACCATTTATTTCTTCATTTTAGAAACACTTGCAGGAACCATGTACTAGGATGATTCCAGGGATTGAAGAGTTAAGCAGATTTATTTTACTAACAAGATTTATTTACGGCATGAGTTGTCATCGGTAGTAGTGGAGACTAGTGCTTTATGTGAGTTTAAGGTAGGAATGACTTTACATTTTTGCTTTTCTCAAGAGTGAGTGTGTAAAGACAGCCTTTAAATGGTTATTTAGTCCTGTAAACCAAGTGGTTCTTACGACACAGCCACGTATTTAAAGAACAATAATTTATGTTGGTACTGAATCATGGTTATTTAGTCCTGTAAACCAAGTGGTTCTTACGATATGTTAAGGACCAAATGGTTCCTTGTTGTCCGTATTGTTTTAATTTAGATGTTTATTTACTACAGGGAATTGATCATTACATAATGGTGATGACATAATGACTTTATAAATTTTGTGTAGTAAGTAGAAACGAAAATGATATAAATTCCATTTAGTGAGTTAATTAATCAATGAGTGAATGAGTTAATTGTTAATTGCGATAAGCATAATAGTGTGGAATTAATGTATATGACTCTTTTATTACTCCGTACACGTTTACATAAGGAGTTTTGGATATATCTTGAATAACCTTGCAGATTTCTCCAAAATGGTTTAATAAATCTTTCCATAATGACGATATAATTGTTTCTACTATAAAATAACATACTGTTTGGAGTATTTTACCGTTGTACATATCCTATTTGATTATTTATCAAAAATAATGCAAAGTCCACTCATCTTAATAATAAAGAATTGACATTTTTAAATAACGCTTCCTGGAGGCTATCTTAACTTGTAGGACTAACTTTAAAAACAACGTTTGAACATTGATTCTGAAACTAATGGTATGCCCTAACTTATTTCTAAGAATTCCCCAGTAATCGGTCAATCAAAAATACACTAACTAACTGTTTAACTTACTACCAGAATCACAGAACTGAATAACTCTCTGACTGGAACAGCGAAAGTGTCATCTCTACATCATAGCAGATGTCAACGTTTTAACTAAAACCATATTGATATTTTCTTGTTTCTTAAAATGATTTTGCTCGGGTCTCTAATCCTGATTCTAATGTGGGTTTAAAAATTTGTTATGACGTTATAAAACTGAAACAAATTTCTAGGTTCTGAAGCTAGATGATTGCTTTAAAGATGAAAAAGTTAGATATATTCACGTAAAAGTTCATTTAAATATTTTATATTTAGCATTTTGGTTTGTTTCCCATAATAACCAAAATATACAGTAATAAAATATCCAGCTACAATGCGCAGAATAAATATATTTCTGTTGTTTAAGTTTCCCTTCTCTTTTTTGATTCACACCATTTAACTTCCAATTTATACTTGGGTTAGAATAAGCGTTTATACCTGAACTAGAGAAGCATTTCGCAATTAAAATATTTTTAGGATATTTTGATGTAGAATATAGTTTTCCGTAGAACCAAATTCAAGATTATAATTTAATTCATTAAATGTACCAAATTCAGATAGTATAAATTTTAATCACATGAACATGCTTTGAACAAGAAGTGACGCAACTGCTTTGATGTTTCTGTCAAGTTTCTCGACTCGACTGTTACACTTCCTCACTTCCAATCTATTTCCCCTGTCTTAAATTTTTTCTTGGAGAATGAACGCTACTGAAAATCCTCGTAGAGGTTTTGCTCATTTTTAGACACTTTGTGCGGAGTAGTACAGTCTCCTTAAAACAATCTCCAAAACTTTTAAAGCAAGACATTTAAAGTGCATTACAAGAGCTTCAAAAAGAGAGCCCATTATGGACTTTTACTTGCAGACTTTCATCGGATCTGTTGGACTCTCAAAAAACTAGTCAAATTGCACATCTACTTAATTTAGTAAAACACAAATTTTATATAGATTTGTTGAAGATTTTCTTTTGACAGAGTGTTATTATGCGTGAGCCATACAGTGCCTCATTTAATTTAAATTTTATAAAGTGAGGCGTTTGTAATGAAAATAGTCTAAAAAATTGAAACAGAAGTATCCTACCCGATGCCGTTCTTACAAGGTCTGGCTACATTTTTCTCTTGAGCAAGTGTCGCCCTCTAGAGAAACACAAAATAATTAATATTACCTAAGATTGTTTTTACAGCAAGAAAGAAATAGACTCTGTAAATAAAGCATTAGTTACCATTAGATCGTATTCTGGAAGAAGGTTTTGTAATTTCATCAAAAAAGTAAATTCTTTAAGTTCTATGTATTTTTTAAATATTAGTTAGGGAGCAGAATTGTTAACAAACATCATATAAATTCCGTTCTTTAGTCTACTTTTATTAGTTTTAAGATGAAACACTGTTTCTCTCATTGACAGAATTAATACAGTACATAATTGGTCAGTTTAAAAAAAGTGCATATGTATTATACACATAGCTGAATTCCTCAAGAAGAATAAGTGAATTCAAACTTACCACTAAATAACTATGCCATGCCGTAGTCAAATGTCGAAATATGGCTGACTGTGAGGATAAAACATAAAGGTGGAGCTCCTGCTTTTGTAGCTCATAAGCCGAAGTATTGGAATATGACGAACCGATAATCCTAGAAAGAAACAAAAATTAAACCATTTGGCTGATGGATATTACTTGCTTATCCAACAGAAAGGCTCTACAAGATTCAGAAAATAAAACGTCCATAGAAGATGTTTGATTTCTGAAATAGATAACAATGCAGGATTATTTATACGCACTTCTGTGCCTATACCTAATTCATTCATAAATTAATCAATGTAAGATTGGCTTCTGGTAATTACTGGATACTTTCTTTGTCATCGCTTAATTCAAGACAGTAACTAACATCTCGGTTAAATTAAGAAGTGTGTTATTTTGTAAGTAAAGGTATAAAATAAAAATTACTCATTAATCAAACCATTGAATTACTGTTTTCCAGCGCTGTTTTTGTTCTTTGTAAGTTAGTCTGTGAACTTGACTAGAGAAAGAGGGATGGTATTACATTTTTCAAGAATTGCGAATACTTATGGACATATAAAAGTACATATGGCGTAATAATAATGGTTTTGGGACCTTGCATAGCTCGACTCGCAATCTGCAGAAAGTAGGATCGAATCTCGTCGTTGAAACATTTTCACCTTTTCAGCCTGGGGGCGTTATAACGTGACGGTCCTCCTCCCAATAACTACTAGTCCAAAACTTGACTGTGGGTTGTGTTGACTAGCTGCTTTCCCTTTAGTCTGTCACCACAAAATTAGGAATGCTAACTGTGACGGATTTGTTATTCTATATTTATTTTTATATCAAAGTTTGTTTAGATTAAGTTTATATTTAGAAATATGCATAGCTCTCTCTCTCTCCTCCTGATAGGAATTTAGGTCTTTGTAACCTAGAAGGATCAGGTGCGCTGGGACCTCTTCCTCCTTTCCGGACTGTGGTATGTCGTCTGTGAATGTAGAGTGTTGATACTACAAGAGGGTCGGAGTAAACTGCACTTGATCCGACCCCTTTCAGGGCAGTATGCATAGCTTATAGTGTGAAATACGTATTGCGAAACTCCCGCCTATTCTCTAATGCTGTAGAAGATTCTCAAGTGTAAAAATCAACAATATATTTGTGTACGTAAACAATAGTATTAACGTCAGTATTGTTACGTAAAGCTGAAAATTCCACACGCTTATAAATATAACGACGCGCCAAAAAAGAGTATCTATTATTAGTTTGCTATAGTCAGAGCTATAACTGTGATTGTTATCACGCTTACCAATCGGAAAACTTCAGATATTTGACCAGGAGCATTTACAAAGTTCGAACATGACAAATCATTTAACTCCAGTGGATTCTCATCGGGCATTAGTATTTTTACGAAAACATTATATAATTTTATTGTGGAAAACTCGGCGTGTGTGGATGGGGAATAATGAAGAACAACGTTAGCTAGCTCCCTGTTAAGTGAATTATACCTACGTCAACTCGTAATTAACTCGCTCATCGTGAACCCCCGATAAGAAAGAAAACTTCATATTGCTTGTAAGTATGTGCAACTTTTGTTTATAAATCATTGTTTGTAATAACTATTTGTAATAACTGTTTTTGTAAATTGTATTGTTGTTTGTATATTAAAACATATTTGTGTTAAAAAATAAAACTGTGTGTATCAATCTTGTTGGCAAATATCGTAAACTGACTATATATCGGCTTTTACTTAACTGTTAAATCCAATTTAAGTATCATTTAATTCAGTTTCAGACCTTTCGAAATTGTAATACGTAACATAAAGCAGATAGCCCTCGAGTAGCTATGTGCGAAATTCAACATAACTAAAACATAATTTTTAGCAGGACGTAGCCTAGTGGTTAGGATGCTTGGATTTAAGGATTCCTGATACGTAGCCCGTTGCCGCAATATCACGATTCGTACTTTGGGCAGTTGGGTGTTCTATAAAAGTGACTGTCAAATTCCATTATTGGATCAAACAAGAGAAGCTCAAAAGTTGGCAGTGGTCGTATTGATTAACTGCCTTCCCTATTCTAATTTAAGGACAGCTTTGCAGATAACTATTGTATATCTTGGCGCGAAAAATCTGAAAACAAAATAAAAGAAATAAACGGACGCAATTTTCAATTGTAGTATTAAAGTGGCACAATTTGTTAAAACATACTGCAGTAATGCAAAGTAACGTCAATGAATGATTTTCAGTGGTCAATGTTTCGGCCTTACTCAAATATTAATTAAAAATGTAATTTACAGCAATCGTATTTTTGTTGATCCCAGATTTTATTCTCCTGTAACTGTCTGATAAGTGGACCTTCGGGATATTCTTCTGTCTCTGTTTAGTAAAATAATGTCGCTGTATAAAGTGAAGGCTGCAAAATATTCTTCTGCTTCGACCAATGAAATGATATGGCTTGATTATTTAAGGCAAACCAGGATGGAAAGATGATCTGTAATACAATTATAGTTTCAATCTCATGGTGTACAAGTTTAGAGTTATTCTTCTAACTGAATGGAGTAATATCACAGCATTTTAGAAAGGGTTGAGTAGATTATATTAAAACTATTTTGAATATGCAAATGAGAAAGTTACACGACAGCCATAGCAGTTATAAAATTGCTTTGGAACGGCATGTATCAGAACTACATTTTGGCATTGCTTGGCGTTTCGTAAGTGATGTAATGCTGCCGAAAATTGATCGCTTTTGGGAAGGGTATGTAACAGCCATTTCCGACAAAAAAATATAAATATACACAGATCATAAAGATATGTTCAGATTGTAGATTTATAACTTCCAAGACGGAAATATTCCTTGTGCTTAATGGCATTGGGTAACAAAGGAATATGAATCAATTTGGGATACCAGAACCATCCAGAAACAGTCTTGCAACAAATCGTACCGCACCTGTAGCAAGCTGTGGTAAGTGCGACGTTTGTAACAACAGGTGAGAATTCGTGAACATAAAGGTCAGTGGCAAAAGTCATCCACGTACCCCAGGCAACAGTACACAACATAATCAAGAAGGCCATCTGGAAAACCGATACAAGTCACATGCACACAAATTGCTTCTACAACGCTCAACCGTTGCATACCTCATATCCTGTTTGAAACTAAAGGAATCGTTATAAGACGAGGTATTGGAATATCACGGATTGATTCCCCTATAAAGAACGTTGTTATTCTATATGTAGAGGTAACAAAAATGAAAATAAACAATTTATAAGGATACTGCGGTGCTGAAAAATGTGTTCCAGAAAACAAATATGGATTATTGAAAACTATCACGGAATGGTGGTGTGCTTTGGGCATAACAGCCTTTTGCAGTGGAAGCAACGCTGTAGGCCTATATAAGATGCACAGTCGTCAGATAGAGCGTGAGTGGATATGGTGACATGGTAATGACGTGCTAAGTCCCAAAATTCGTCTTATTATAACATACTGAGCTTCTGTGTTCTCGTGGTACACAAACAGGGAAGTGTTCTATCTTGATGCAATAAAATCATGGGATCTTATTCTCGTGGTGCATATGATGAAAAGGTTTTTATGTCTAATTATGTAAAATAACACGATTTTATTCACTTGGATTAAAAGTTGAGAGTTCTGTCTCTACCGAGTACAATCGCAGTGTTTTATTATCTTGGTATATTAGCAGGAAGATGTTTTTCTGTTTCGATACATTAAAATAATATTTTTATTCCTGTGTTACAGAACTTGATATGTGTCTTCATTTTTGGTAAGTTAATATAATTTTCGTAAACAAAAATTTAAATCCTGTATGTTGGAGGGAAATGAAATAGACGCCAATTTTTTTTAACCTCGGTGAATGTGGTTAAGAAACTTCATTGGTAAAGAAAAAAAAGAAGCATTCACATTGTTTAAACTTAAAAAAAAAGAGGTAAAAAATAACAATTTTCCAATATTTCGATTAATAATTGGAAACCGAGCTTATATTATAGTACCTATATTTATAAAATAATATTAATGTGTTTCTCGTAATTCTAAAAACAATTTTCTTCTGCAATCGCAATGTAATACAGTAGCAATAATCGTCCCATTTAAAACAAAACAAACGACGTCACCCAGGAAACTACTATTTCTGTATCAAAAAATAACACAAAAATACTATATTTACGACTACACTCCTTACCCTTCCGTACGATCCACGTGATGAATTTCTTGTCGAGACACAAGTTGATAATCACCATAGTTCCCGATGGCTGTATAGGAACGAGGATAGCGTTTATTCGGACGACGACTGGATGGAAGTTGTAGAAGACCAGCAATGAGGTCATCATTGCTGACGACTACCGGAGAAGATGGGGCTGAATCACATCTCATGGTTTTCGGCTCTTCTTTCTCCAAGGATGAAACGGGGTGATATGGTCCAAGGAATTCCCTAAGTGACAATAGGAAATATTGATACGAATAATTGTTGCATTTAATGTACAGAATTTTCCGACCTCCCAGTGGCTCAGCGGTAACTCTGAAAACCTATAATGCTAAAAATCGGATTTCGATACCTGTGGTTGGCACGGCACAGATAGCTTTGTGTCGGAATAAGTCAAAATATGTTATTGAACTGAAAACAGAATACATAACATACATGTATTTGTATTCTTTTTCTATAATATTTTTGAAACAGCTAACTTTTAAAAGTATTTTATTTTCATGTATGACAAATATTTTTAGTAGAATAATAATATGAAAAAAAGTTTTTCTAGTTTAATAATCTTATAGATTATAAACTCTTTGCTAGTTTTACGTAACCATTACAACAAAAGCTGTGAATGGAATTAACAAATTGATAATTTTACTTGACCATATTTGGGTTAAATAATAAAAAGTGCAGTGGACGTCTGTAACCATTGGAAGTTTGATTAGAGGTTTGTAACAAGAAATTAAATGTGTATAAATTGATTACAGACAGTAAAGCTATAGATAACTGTTGTAAATATTCTATTTTGATGTTTTTTAATATCATCGTTTTACTCTCCAGCATGAAGTGATTGTAAAGCTAATAGATGAGGAAATAATAAAAATATACCGTACTCCTTTTCTGTAATTGATGGAGTGATTCGAATCTTCGGCGAGGGCAACCGTCGATGTCCATGGACGTAAGTTGGAATTCGCACTTGGGATGACTCATCGTGGCTCAGAAAGAAAGTGTCATCAAAAGTGGTGGTCAATTCTTTAACTTTCTGACGTCTAAAGAGTCGAAACATTAACGGAGTTTTGGTTTTTTGTCTGTCTTTCTCACTAGACCATGAATCAATAGGTTTTTGAAAAGACGTACTGAGATTTTTGGCATTCAACGCTTCAGCACTAGATGAAGGTCGCATTGCCAGGCACATTCTTGAATCTTGTGGTTTCTTCCAACCTGAAATATTTTCTCGTTTTTTTCTGTTGAATACTAAGAGCGAGAATATTCTCCTCCACTTAGCCTGGCTGTTCTTCTTCTGCTTTACAAGTTCTTTATTGCCAGAAGTTCCAGACATCACATCTGAAGAAGAACTTGAAATTCGTGAGGATTGGCTCCATCTGCGATTTGCAATCTCTGGTGTTCCTGTTGTAATTGTTGTTGCTATTGTGGTACGTGAGACACATCGAGGGTCGACGGCACTTGGTATTAGAGAACCAGGTCGGTGAAAATTTGGCGATTCTCTCTCATTGTAGAGAATTCGAATGTGCTGAGTTTTTTCCCGTTCTTCTCCACTCAAAAATTCAGGAAAGTCATTCAGCTAAAAACAGAATATGAACTTGCTAAGCAAAATCAAAACAAAAAGTTTTGAAAATTAACACATATTTTAATCTTTAGAAAGGGGCATCTTAAATAATCTATAATACTATCAATCACACTTCAAGAGAGATTTCAACTTAAAACACTATATTTGGCTATGTTTATTGGCTACATTGTAGCACTTGAAACTAATATACCGAAACTGAACATTTTGTTTTTTCTTCACCAGCAATTGAAATAAAATATAGAACTATGAGTGTTACTACAATTTCAAAAGTAACACCGAAAATCCACAGCAATTCACGGAAAAGGATATAAAACTGTATTATCTTATAAACGGCTGGTTTGTTTCACGTTTAATACTGTAACAAGGCTATCGGAAAACAAGTTTAGTAAATCCCACCAGCAGTTTTGTTATGTTAAAAAAACGGACTTCTCTTTAGAACGCCCGGCATGGCCAGGTGGTTAAGACGCTCGACTCGCAATCTGCGGGTCGCGGGTTCGCATCCCCATCCCACC
>NW_013667036.1:118592-135966 GCF_000517525.1 Limulus polyphemus
AGCGCAGATAGCCCTCGTGTAGCTTTGCGCGAAATTCAAAAACAAACAAACTCTTTAGAACAAGCAACACTAACAAAGTTTATTATTAAGTTTTAGCTAGAACGTCTTCATGAGAGGTGAAATTTGGGTATATCCTAAAACTAAAACAACCAAAACCTTCAAGATAAGAAAATGAATTACAAAAAATGCACTTAAATCAGATTATAAATGTTAATGCTTAAAAAATGTACTGTTATCAATTTGTTTCAGATGTAAGTTGATGATATTTTATTGCAAATTTGATATCTAAATACACCGAATTCAACACTATGGTTTGTTTGTTTTTAACACAATAAGCTTAATATTACCATTTGGGATAATTTGCTCTTAATAATAAAGCGCTAAAAATATAACATACTTTAAAATAAAGCAGAAATAACTATAAATTATTGTCAGGTTTTTATATATGTATGTATGGGTTAGATTCTTTACACTAGGTGTCTGTGACTTGTTGGCGATAAATTTCAACAATAAAAAAACAGCACACAGTCCACTTGTTTTACAATGATATATTAAAATAAGTCAAACGTATATACAAATTATCATTACACAGTTAATCACCACAGTTAAATCCAGAGCTATAATCGTCTCTTTTCATTAGGCTGGTTCAATTACTTTACAACGCAATTGACAAGAATTATTCTCCTTTGCTCTGTTGTTACAATACAATCAGTGTTAATTTCACTTAAGTTACACTGTTGGTTACCACAGTTGTATCTAGAGCTTTAAATAATTGTCTCTTTTCGTCAAAGGTTCAAACATGTTTGTTCAATTACTTTACAACACAACTGACAAGACAAATGATTCTTCTCTACTCTGTTGTTACAATACAATCTGTGATAATTTCACTTTAAAAAACCACCCCATTGGCACAGCGGTATGTCTGCGGACTTACTTAGAAATTTCTGGTAACATGACACAATAACACAATAAGTGCCAATTTACATTAATTGAACTACACAACTTATGATTCGTACACAGTTACGTAAACAAACATGCGATAAACTATCGCTCGTAAAAAATAACTAAATTTAACATTCGCGTTATACTTAAACTGTCTAGGTCATATCACTCGCATTAAACTTACAGTCGTGTATATCTAACAATCATAATATAAAACAATGCTTTACCGGTTTGCAAGTAACCTTTTTATACGGTAGGGAGCAGGAAGTCCGTAAATTAGGTTAATTTTAGTTAAATAACTTATCCTATGATCATACGTTTCTAGGATTACATACGTTATATGTTTATGCTGTGTGCAGGTTTAATATACACTTTAATAACAGAAGATATTTTGAAGCTCAAGATAAATTTATTTAAGTTAGCATATCTACGTGGCCCATGTTCGATAAAAATAGATTGTTTCTATAACCCGACAAATCACACCTCTAAGGGTGGCAGTATTGTTAGTTGAAGTGAAATTAATTCGCACTAAGCATAAAGTTGGTGAAACTTTCGTAAGCAAAAGACCGAACACAGAGAATGATAAATAAATATGGTTGACATACCAAAGACACCGAGCCAACTTCTTTGACAGTTTTTCTTCTGATTCACTTCACACAAGTTAAACAAAATGGAGAATTTAAGAGGAAGGGCACATCTTTTATGACTGTGCAAAGGAACATATAAACTACACATATATATACCTAGCTCTAGGTTGAAAAGTTCTTTCAAAAGAACTCAGAGGAAACAAAATGAAATAATAAGTCTGACGTAGTGAAATAAAAACAATATTTCTACTTGTATCCTCTGTTGGTAGTATGTTTTCAGATATATAAAGCTAAAATCCGATCAATTGCGGTGGACAAGGCACAGATAGCCCATTGTATAGCTTTGCACCAAAAACAACAACAAAAATTTCCATTTGTGGCGATTTTTGCGTGTTTGTACAAATGAACGAACTTGATAACAATTATTATATTATCATTGTCACAGCAGACCGATAATTACTGTGTACTACTACAGCGCTGAGTTAATACCCTTTGCTAACATGCTAGTCCCTGTCGTGTTTAAGTGTAAGCCATCCATTCCAAAAAGATCAACTTTCCCATTAAAATTATCCCACAAATCCAACCAACCTATTTGCTCATCTGGTATTCAGTCCTAGTGACCTACTTAGTATCTCATCACCATAATTTATTCTTGGCAATATCCCTGAAAAAGGTACAAGAAAGGACTTGTTGGGACCCCAGACGGAATAGCTCTGTGAAAGAATTTATACTGTGAAACAGTCATTGTTAATATTTTAAAGGTGTTTTTAAACGGGCAATTTTTATGGTTACCATTTTGTTTAATCACGATCCCTACTATTAAGTACTACCGTACTTAATGATACTTGCTTTCTTTCCAAGCTTATAGACAGTATCATAATAAAACAGTTCTGATCCTTTAACGTAGCGAATTCTAATAGTATAAGCATCATGATGATATTAATAATGAATACCCGATCTCTCAGGTGGCTCAGCGGGAAGTCTGAGAGCTTATAACGTTAAAAATTGGTTTTCAATGCCCTTGGTGGGCATAGCACCAATAGCCCATTGTGTAACTTTGTGCTTAACAACAAACAAGCAAAAAAACTTGCTGAGATTATACTTATAAAATTTAATAAATTTCAAAAAACCTAAATAATGAAGTTGATATTTATTTCTCATTTCACCAGAGAGGCTAATTTGGTTAAGGGTTATATAGTTGTATTTTCTAGATAGTACACAAAGCAATGGGAATCTTGTTAATACCATATTTTACTTGCCATAAATATTTCTGCTGGAACATGAGTAGATTTTCTATTTTCTACATATAGAAATATTTAGCCCAAAATTGTATTATATTATGTAACCAAATAATACAGTATTCGTTGAAAATCTATGTAACATCTCGAGATCCTTAACAAAAAGATTTTGCTTCCTGAAACTCTTTTGCGTTTCTCTACATTTGTTTTCCTTGAATTTTATAAATCATAGCTCAGGAGTATTTTCGCTTTCATTCCCCGAACGTAAAGCTGATATTTGCAGCAGAACCTGTAATATTGCATTTCAAAATAGATTAAAGACATAATGATTGAATACATAAAAAAAAAACAGAACAAACAAACAATGTTTTTAAAAGAAACCATTTGCTTCAAGAAATGGTTGAGAGTAATAAAATTACTCACAAAAATATTTTATTCTTACTCAGTTGTTATATCCAAACTTTTATTTCAATAGTACCATCATTTTCCTGTAAACATAAACCCCAATACTACACGCGCGTTCTCTGCCGAAATTTATGTAATTCCGGTACACATCCCGCACGTTCAAAAATTGAAGAAAGATTCCAAACACAGAACACTGTATTAAACACTATATGAAATGTCAACTTTATATGATGTGGTGATGATTGCATTTTCTGTGTAATGAAATTAATAGGTTTCTTACATCATGTTCAATAAATGTAACAACTTCCTAGAAGTGGTTGTTATGTTTATCACGTGCGTTCAAGGACTACTGTAAGCGCTGCATACATTCTGAATATTTGATGTGAAGTCTAGAAATTATTTTCCAGGCTTTATATCGTTTATCAATAGATACTGCTGAGCAGGATTAAGAATCTGCTACATTACGACAGAGTTCGAATATAACAGAAGGTAGTCTACACCGGACGCTTGCAAGGTTTCTAATAAAAATTGCTAGCAAATTATTTAATTTCTGCTTTCGAATAAAAAGAAGCGCGCGAAGAGATTTGTTATCAAGTGTAAGAATATGTAACACGCACTTTTCCTCTGTTCAAATAAAAACTTTGTAATACAGTTGAAAATAACAATAAGCGTAAATGAAGTACAGTGTTACTAGTTAACAATCAATGAACTATCTCTAATGTTTATTTTCGAACTGAATAATGAGCTTAACTGTGATTTAATTTTGTAAACAGACTAAATTATTGAAATAAGATTACTATAACATATGTGTTGAGAAAAGGGTGGTTCTGCCAATTGTACAGGTGATCAAGAAAATAATTAGTTGTTAAGAGGAAATTATATTTTAAAACAAAACGCCCATACATCACTTCCAGACACACTGTTTTCTCGATCAAATTCAAATAACTTGAGGAATGTCAGGAAATGTAGTTAAATCCGAATTTTCTAACTTGGACTAAGTTTGAAGCAACAAAGAGACTAAATATAATTTTAACAGAGTTGAAAGTTATTTTACAGCAAAGAAAATCGTAGTGAATAAATACACTTATCTATGAAGTGTATACTAAGTTGTGAAAAAGTGATTTCGAAAGACTACTTGTCCTAAGAGAAAAATTATCCCAGAATGAGTGAGAGCTTTGCATTATATATCAAAAATCTGTAGACAAAGCAGGTAACCCTATAGCCTGAGTTTTTTCGAAAGCACTCGTGTTTTAGAGTTTGTTATGTTTGTTGTTAATTGATTTTTTATAATCCACGTATTTCCATAGCATCATGGAAAAATTCTATGGCGTCATTCCTCCCAGTACGCATGCGCCGCCAACATCGCTGTTGGTCATTCCAATAGAAATTAGGGACAGATCCTCAAGGTATCATCTAACCTGCCAGCAGAAAACATCACTGTCCATCTTTACACAGTGTTTCTATCATACTACAATCTGAGAAAGCGCACATGATACCAAAAGGGAATGACTCAAAACAATAGGTAACTAAGTCAAAAGTAATCTAGCCACTTTATATGGCCAACATTATACTGTTAAAACTATACAGACAACAAGAAACGTTTTAAGTATTAGTTATAAAATTTATTTTAATGAACTAAGTAAAGTTCAGTATTTATCAAGCATTTTTTTCTACTCTTTGTAGTCAAGCATAAGCACATAAAAGTTTAATAAATATGAATCTTCATGTGAAATATTATTATAACTAAGGCATCATATCTTTTTAAACTTTTGTTTTACTTCTTGAGATATAGCAGTGTTTCGGGATGCAGTACAACAGTGGAAGTATGCCTATTTAGTTTTATAAAGAGTGATGCACTAGTAATCAGGTTTCCAGATCCAAAAATTACAGTTTGTGGCTCGTAAAAAACTAGACTGTCAAAAAGGTAGACTTTGTGGAAAAGATAGAGTGTGCACGATGTTTTAGTGTAAAATATCACACGAGAGGCACTAAAGCTTTAAAATCTGTAATTGAAATGTCTGCTTTTAAAGAGAAATACAAAGATTTCACGAGAGTAGTATTTCAGTTCGTGTTAGTGTTTATGAAAGTTGCCATTGAAAGTCGGAAAGGTGTTGAACCGTTAACATCAGGGCCGTACCAAGGGCAATGTGAGAAGTGCGCAAGCTCAGAGCAGCGACCCTAAGTGGGGCGCGAGTTTGCACCTTCGAAGGTCAGGATAGTTTAGATGTTTTTGGGGAGGGTCGCAAAATCTATATCCCACACAGGGTGCCATCAACAATGGTTACGACCCTGGTTATCGTAATAACTGATTTGTGTTTGGTGTTTATTAAAGTTACTTTTCCTACGTCCTAAGAACTGTTAAGTTGATAAAATCCTAGATAATTTTACTACGTATTTAAATAATGCAAAAAAAATGTATTAAAAGAAAACTGTCTGACCATGAAATATCTTTGTGTACTTGAGAATGATCTTACCAGTGATCGAAACGTAGTACCTAATCTTAAAAATATTCTTCCTTACTCTAAAAGCTGTAACTTGTAATAAAATAATGAAACATTATTGTAAGAAGTACCTATGTAACACTCTTGTAAACTGTTGTCAAGCGATCAACCTCTCATCAAGGGATGTTCTGGGCAATAACAAAACTATAAGATTGCAAACGTTTATTGCCAAACCTATAATAAAACGAGACAAAAGTTTTTTGTCCAGTGATTTTTTATATTTCTGTAACAACCAAAATCTGCTTATATTTTAGAGTCTCTTAGTAGTGTTGTAAATACAATAACTAAATATCAAATACAAAGAAAAAGTTCCTGTCGTATAAAAATGTATTACCTGCAAAATGTAGATAGTGTTTTGAAGGTAAAATGTAAGGTTTTTGTCTTGGTCACAGTAATGTTTTGGAAGGACATTAAGGCAGTTTCGAAAGTAAGTTAAGCAGTAGCAAGGTGGAAATTGATATTCCTGTTTAAACTCGTAAAAATGAAAAAATAATAATAAATCTAAGGGTTTTAGAATTCTTCTGGAGTATAACAAGGAACCTTTTAAAGTTTCATGGTGACCAGACTTGGAAAATTAGAAAATGTTCGTCATGGACAAACATACAGGCATATAAACGCAACCCGCTTTTTTCTAGTTTTAATACATATAGTTTTTGTAAAGCGGTAAATTGGCGGATTACAAAGCTAAAATCCGGGGTTCGATTACATACTTTTTATATTGAGAGTGTTAATTTAAATGTATGTTACGTTTGGACCATCTTGTACACTCAACGATAGCTCATTCAACAGGTTATTAAATGCTGTTAAAACAAGAAATATTAGAAATGTCTTCAAACTGATTCTTCTTTAAAGAATGTTTGGCATTTTTAAAATTAAAATTCTTGATAAATCTCATAAAAGAATAAGTTTACAATGGTCAAATGTTACCTAATTATGTAAAACTATTTAATTAGGTCACTAGAGGATTTCAATTTGTTTTTATGATTTCATTACTTCATATTCAATTACCAGATTTCGTAGTATGTTCCGTTGATGTTATATTCAGTCTAACCTTGATGGGCCAGACGTGACACGCATAATATTAGGTAACACCATAATCATTGGAAAGCGCTGAGTTATCTGATTATATATTAGAAATAATAAGTGTTTGACTGTTTATTTCTGAAAAAATTCCCACAAAGCTCTACGGAACTAATAGATGAGAGGGAAGAAGGTTAGCTATTGAACAACACAGAACATCACCAACTCTTGTGTTATTCTAATAGAATATTGAAATTTGACCACCATATATAACGCACCTACGGCCCCGAAATGCGGAGAGTGATTTCGCGCAATGAGACTGGAACCATGAACCTCGGAATCACAGTGCAATAGTGTTTGAGATATCGTGATTAGTCCATAAGACTATAGCGTTAAGACTGTTCACGTCTTCGAATATCATCAATATCAAAGCAACCTTACGTTTATAAGTATATGAGAAATATGGAGAAAATAAGATTTAACATTTCAACACAAGAAAAGCGCGTCCGCAAAGCGTTTATTTTGATTGAAACGCTATTCCTCCAAAAGCTTTTGTTAACGGCTGTATAAAACTCGTATTAGTGACGTACATATATGAGTTTAAAACTTTTAAATAATGATTAAGAAATAGAAAAACTGAAGACACTTAAGTTCCGTCGTTGGAAAATTAAACGCTGACAATTCGAAAAGCCATAAAATACACATTATTTTTGTACGAGTCTCCTCAACAATCATTAACAATAACAGAAGTGAATATTCATTGTTACATATTTTGTTTGTTTTACTGAATTTCGCGAAAAGCTACTCGAGGGTTATCTGCGCTAGCCGTCCATGATTTAGAAGTGATAGACTAGTCAACACAACCCTTGGACTACCTTCTAAAAAGAATTGTGTCAACCACCGTCACATTATAATGCCACTATGGCTGAAATGGCGAACATGATTGGTGACCCAAAGATTGAGAGACGAGTGCCCTAAGGCATTTATTTTCTAAGGTGGTAGGATATTAATATTTATCTAACAAGCAAACAAAATTTATTCTGCATTAAAGTGCTTTTTTAAAAAACTTACTCCAGCTTACGTAGTAATCAGTTCCAATTTTTCCATTGCTCTATGAACAATCTTCGGATATTAAAAATTCCCGACTGGGAACAAATGTAATTTTTGGGACACTTTCATGAGAACTGTTAAATTTAACAATTTTTTCGAGTCTCAGTCGTCTTGAATGAGCAAGTATGCATTCATAATTAAACCGAAAAATATAAAAAAAAATTATCAATCCTTGAATAGTCCTATCTATAGTACTAAATGGTGACATGATGCACAGAGTCACATGTTGCAGCGATCAACTAGGTGAATTTCGATTGCTTAAGACAGCTGAAACGTTACAAAAAATGTATATGCGGTAGGCATTAGTTATAATTTTCTCTGAAGTTTTGCGCTTACCAAAACTGAGTCACACCACCTATGAAATATGTTATAATTAGGCTAAGGATTATTACAAAATGTCTGTAGAGAGAGAATTCTTTTAGAAACATATGAAAAAAACAACTTGCAACATAGGTAAACCAGTCGTTTCCTATAATCTTATGAGGGTCTCTTCCTAAAAATCGCCGAGTCAAAAATATATGCGAGTTTTTAGTAAGGCTTTAGGTATGATATCAACTACAGGATATAACGCAAGGTTCACAGTATTTCAACCTGAACCACATCTTATGTCACATGAGCTAAACAACCAGGAGAAACAAAACCGAAAGATCAGATATAGCCATTCCTAATTTAGAACCATTGATCAGATGGAGAACAACAGTCAATATAACCTATCATTTACACGCAGCTTCTTTTAACTGAACAGTGGGATTGACTGTCACTTTTATAATGCGCCCACAATTTGTTTGTTGGAAAGCTGCATGAACCATTTGACCTCCAACTCCAATGTTATATTACTTTAAGCTTACCACTGAGCCACCGATAAAAAAAAGGGGGGGGGGGGCTGCAAGCGCAGAACGTGTTCAACATCATGACGTGATCTCGAACATTAGACCTTATGATTCACACTTTGGCGCGCTGAACACTAAGCTATACGCGGTCCCAAATCTACAGATGTGCTTTATAGAAATATAGAAAAAATGCCAACTTCAGGTGTGATGACACGAAATGTCCTGAAATACAAATATTCAGCTAGTAATAACAAATGAATTTTGTTTCATGATAAGATATCTCTCTATATATGTATCAAATAATCTAAAAAGAGGGGATTTTGCATTTTTTACTTTTCCAAATTATAATCAAACGGAAAAATGAAACATTTGAAATAACGATAAAAATAACAAAAAAGCAGAGAATACAGTAAATTATCGTAACAAATAGTTTCTTAGAAATGTATAATATTAGTCGTTTTTATTATGACTTTCATTAAGGGACTGTTCCATGCATAAGCTTCTCATCCTTTCATAATTTAGCAAATCGATTCATTAAACGTTTGTCGTAATTCTCGTGTTGTTGGTGTGTTTCGTCACTGTAGCAACTAACGTCATGGCAACGATAACAAACGGTTACTTTACCGATAAATTAGTGATTCACACGAGACAACATGTAGGTCATTATGTCAACCTGGCGAAATTCTCTACGTGATAGCTTTTTCAGTATACTCCTTATTAACATGTTTCCATTTCAGAATTCACTACAAACTACTGATGTAAACAGTCGAGTTTACAAACATACCTATCAATATCTCTTGGTAGAGTTAAACATAATCTCACTGCATACCAAAAGAAAGATATTGTATGGTCCTCCGAGGAATTCCACAATTGTAATTACCTTAACTAATCCATGTCAGCGTAATATTGAGGTAGAGCAGGATCTCGAAAATGAAAAATTACAAAGTCTTCTAGGGAGGTTATAAAAGTACTTTATAATGTTCATTATTTTAGCTTCAATAAATGTAATATTACTTAGCCAAGAACAGAAAGCCATCGGAGTTAAATAACACTGTAAAACAATAGAATTTTTATAGCACATGGATATGAATGTAAAATCCAACCATTCCGTATAAGAAGCTTCTGTTATTTGTAAGAATAAAAATTAGTCCATGCTTATAGTAAAAGCACAAAGGTACCAAAATACGTATATTAGAAATAAAAATAAAATAAATTTATTATCAGCAATCTCTGCATTTCGCAAGAATGGACAACAAATAAAACAATACTCACATTTTACTCCTTATCCATAATGTAGAATTTAGTTATGAAATTTTTGACAGCAACTAAGGAAATCTTTGCGGTATTTTAAATCCGAGCGGGTAAACAGTCAAGTTTGGGATGTCAATGATCAGGTATAACCGTCTATAGTTTAAACTTGCTGATTAGAGGCAGGGAAATCAAATTAGCAGCTCTCGTCTTTTCCAAGGCAACTCTTAATTGAAAAACGGAACTGACTGTCACTTTTACAATGCGTCTACAGTTTAAAGTGCGAAACGTTTTCAGCGGCATATCATGAGCCTGGGCCTTGAGATGTGTAGCCCTCTACATTAACCACCAGTCCATGCTCAACCAGCTCATAATGAAAACAGTTAAACAAAATAGGGTGTATGTTGCTAGAATACACAAGTTGGGGACAAAATTCGATGATTTGCAAACTCAGTTAAGCTTATTGTTTATCAAACTCTAGCTCTTTTGTTATAGATATAAGTTTGAAATGAGCTAAGGTATAATTAAAACTGTTTCTAGCATTTAATTATAAATTAGAACTTTAAAATGACCTACATGAGACTACAATAGAGAACCTTTCGAAAATACATTTATTTTTAGTTTCAACATTTTATAACTAGATGCCACTATTGTTTCGTCAGCACTCGAAATTCTCGATATTACTCAAAGAGTAATATCTTTTTGAATTTTGTTAAATTCATTTTTAAGATATTGTTTCGAGTCATGAATTTTTCTTGTTTCATATGCCAACTAACCGACAGTATTCACAATCGTAATTTAAATATTTTTTTTCAGGTACAAAGTATTTTCAAAATATTACCTTTAGCAAGCACCCCTCCCCCTAGCGGCTCAGCGGAAAGTCTGAAGGCTTATATCGCCATGAGCTGAGTTTCGACACCCGTGGTGGACACCACACAGATAAACCTTTGTGTAGCTTTCTACTTAACAAAAAAAAATACAACAACACACAAACAAATAAGCCTCTAGCAAAAAATTTAGAAGAAATTTTAATCCATGATTTGAACGAAGAATGAATTTTAAATAACTAATAAGTTTGGATGGAAGGGGGTGATTAAATTCTAAATATTAACCACCAAGTATTTGGATGGAAGGGGGATGATTAAGTTCTAAACATTAACGACCAAGTATCTGGATGGAAGTGGGTTATTAAGTTCCAAACATTAACGACCAAGTATCTGGATAGAAGACGGTGATTAAGTTCTAAATATTAACGACCAAATATTTGGATGGAAGGGGGGGGTGATTAAGTTCCAAACATTAGCGACCAAGTATCTGGATAGAAGACGGTGATTAAGTTCTAAACATTAACGACCAAGTATCTGGATGGAAGGGGGGTTATTAAGTTCCAAACATTAACGACCAAGTATCTGGATAGAAGACGGTGATTAAGTTCTAAATATTAACGACCAAGTATTTGGATGGAAGGGGGGGGGGGGTGATTAAGTTCCAAACATTAGCGACCAAGTGTCTGGATGGAAGGGGGATGATTAAGTTCCAAACATTAACGACTAAGTATTTGGGTGGAAAGGGATGATTAAGTTCTAACCATTAACGACCAAGTAAGGCTAAAAGTGAACTAAATAAAAACTGACTGCTGAGTAAAAACCAATTTTAAGGAAAAAATTAAAGTTTGTTTTAATGCTTGCAGCTTTTATGTTAGAAGTGTTATAAAACATTACTAAAGTCAGAGAGTACATATTTAAGAACATATACGCTTACATGTACGTAATATCACGATAAATAATGTACAGTATTCACGCAAAATACATAGTTAATTTATATAAAATAAATACTATATGTTAATTCAATGGTTAAATTGGGAGTTTGAAAGATGTGGAACTCCCTTGTGTGACCCGATCTGACATTCCAATCAGAAGACAAAGAATGCTAATTGCTATAATCCTCAAGGAACAAAACACCCTTCTACTCCAATTTAACCCCTACCTTTATTATAACTATTCTTGTTCACGTTTATTTTTTTATTTTTGCTATTCAATTAGAATTTGTCTTAAAAAAAGATCCTAGGTATATAACATTATCTTTACCTCAGGTGTACTTCATTGAGTCTGAAAATATCGTTATCGGAAAACGACGTAATGGTAAGTGAAAGTCAGTCTGTATTTCATGTAATATAAATAATCGCAGTGAGATCACGGTTTAGTACGTAGTGGTAAGTTAACAAGTAGGTGCCTTGTACAGCCACCTATTACGAATACGTTGAATTAATGATGCCTCTCATCATCTAACAGCTAGAAACATTTGTATTATTTACAATAAAGTTTTTAGGCATTTTGTCTCCTTAGTATTATCTCTTAAAATGCTTAGTTTCGAAAGTAGTAGTTCTAAAACTAAACTTGAATTATACCAAGCTGTAAATTAAAACTCAATTTTACAAGGTTTAGAACTCAGAAAAACATACGTATCAAGTGAGAAATAGTTTGGGAAAGTTTGTAATAAAACTATGATCACAAAAATGTAGAGGTGCCTTCTTCAAAATTAATGATATATATATATGTGTATAGTGTTCCTGTAAAAAACATATACGAAAATGTGTAATAAAGCTATGATCACAAAAATGTAGAGGTGCCTTCTTCAAAATTAATGATAAATTTATATATAGTGTTCCTGTAAAAAACATATACGAAAATGCCATTTCTGCAAACGACGATTTGCGTACATTGTAAAATTTTTAGATTCAATTAAACGTATCTGTTGCAAAAGGTTATCTGCTGCCATCCATAATTTTGAATTACCGAGAAGAGGAAAGGCAATTACTCAACAGTATCCTACCATCCACGCTAAGGAATAGACTGTCACTGTTATAATGTATCCACAGTTTAAATTGTGGGAAATATTTTGTGGTTATCGCACGGATTCGAACCCAGTTCGCCAAACTTCTACATCCAGAGATCTACTATAGGGCCAAATCATACCCAACTGTTTAAAATATTGTCTTACCGTAATATTATCATAAAGTCATTTTTGGAGAATGAATAACGTACACAATATACATAGAAATATTAAAATGAAAATTAAATGACTGCGCATCCCTATTACGTTTTAAAGAAACAGCTATAATGTTACGAAAGAGCCTGAATCTTTCTACCTCTTACATGAGCGTATCTAAAAATTTAACATTATTGATGTAGTTAACCGTTGATAAGGAATCTTTTTTTATATTCTCACCCGCCATTGTATGAATCTGTTTAGAACATATTATAGTGAAAAGCAACTTCTGAGAAATCGTTATTAACCTCAAAATTTCATCTTCCAATTGGAACAGAGAATTATTTCACTATCATCACGTTCAAACTATTCTATCAAAAAAAAAAAAAACTTATGAATCTGTTCTAACCAAACTCATGTCAAACATCACATCATGTTTCATTCTCACAGCTTCTGCTGCAAAGAACTTCCTCCAGATGATGATATTTCTAAATGATTACCTTTTAAATTACCATGTGCGAATAATCGCGTCTGAAATTTCAGTTTTCTTGGTTCTTCGAAACCGAGAATTTTTACTTTTGAACCAATTAAGAAAAGGTTTCTTTCACTTACATCACCTCAAATACATTTGATTCAGTAACACCACCACTAACCGGATAAAAGTGGACGGGTTTTGCATGATAACGTTCTACTTGCATACATAGGCTTCCTCATTGAATACAAATGACCTCTGATTAGTGACACTGAGCCATCATCTATTATTTGTTTACACAGATTAAACAGGATAAGCATTAATCCGGTTTGAACAAGATAATTCAACCAGTTTTCAACTAGAGTTTATAGTCATGCTCAAAACAATTGGCAAATTTTACTGATCAGTTACTTCCGCTGATCATTCCGTGGGTCAGCAGCTGTCACTGTGCACTCACTTAGATTTCTCGAAGTGTGGCTTCTGGACCTATAAAACGCGGATATATATTTATTGAAGAAGCCCGGATCAAGTTAACATGAACTTTATTAAAAACTAGATAAGGTTAGCCGTACTAAAGCAAAAACAATATAAAGAACAATGTTAAATAATGTTCCCCTTCCTTCTTTCTTTTGTTATTAAATCCCTAATGACCTCATTAGATACTAATTGCATACCGTGCTTTGTATAAGGTAATAAATTACTCATTTAACTGATTAAGTATCGTATCGTTAAATCCAAAGCCAAAGGTCTATAAAAAAGTGGAAATTTGCCTTCTTTCATGGAGTTTTTTATCTCCCTTCTCGGGCAAAAATCCTAAAACAAAGTATCCCATGTACACCATTAAACAGTTTCCAGTTTACCACACCAAAAATGACAGTAAATGAACCAACGAACTGTGGTTAATGGATGTTAACACACACACACAATGGATGATCTTTATAGTAAGATGAGCAGGTACCCAAGGTTTCACGGAGTTCACCCAGTAGTCTCAAACGCGATGCGTGACTCATTTACCTTTAGTTCTACTAAAAGAGTTTGTTTCAAAGAGTTTTTACTTATTACCATTTGTTTAATGGTGACTAATTAAACATAAGGATTACGCACACTGCAAATCAATCATAGGTGTTTAGTATTTTGTTTTTATAAACAAATAAAACAAGACCAAAATTTCACTTCAAAATTGACCAGTTATCTTTTACCTATATGGCAACAGGTAGTACGAAACGCATTAAAGAACATAGTGAGTTTGTTTGTTTCAGATATTTTGCGCTAATCTACATAAGGGTTTATTTGAATATATCTGTCCCTAATTTAAATTGGTAGACTGGAGGGAAGACGGTTAGTCAACAACATCCACTGCCAACTCTTGGACTACACTTGTCTGATCTAACAGTAAGGTTTGGCTCTCATTGTTTTATTGCCTTCATGACTCCAATGAGCGAAGCGCGTTTTTGCGCAAACCGAGGATGTTATTAACACTAAGTCACAACTGATTTAAATATTGTGAGATCAATTTTCTGAATGTTTTATAAAATACACTTATACGTAATTAAAACACGAGTGCATATTTAAGTATCATGAAATCACAATATGGTTATTTTTGTTTGTTATTTTTAGTTAAGTCATATTGAGCCAACTGCTGTGTTCATAAGGGGAATCGAACTCAGGATTTTAACGTTGTAAGTCCATAGACTTACTGCTATCCCACAGGGGAGGGAACAGTTATTTTGGAATCTTGGTGACGAAACTAATAATTTCTAAACACATTGTTTTTGAGAAATTATTTAGCAGCCAAAAAGCTGACAATTAAAAAGTTCGTGGCCATAGCTTATGATAATATTTTTGTTTTTTTAAGTATAAACAAACTTACATTCATTTTTTTCACTAATGCTCTTAACTAGTTTTAGAAAGTTCGTTATTTATGTCTAATTAAAACATCTAATGTGAAGCCACATAGATATTATTCTTCTACACTCAGAATTATATTTATCTCTTTAGGCTCAGCTGCGAGGTTAACAACAAACAAAGAATATGACTCTCGGGCTACTTCAAGCGTCTGACTGATGTTATTAAAACTGCTATAGTCTGCTTATTCTTACTAATGAACAATACGACAATTATTTCAACAATGACTGGGACGATGGATGACTTGCTAGATTACCTGAAGAGAACTTGCTGTATAATACATAAAACTCAGGGCCGGGTGTGACGTAATGAGTAACGTGTCAAGCTGTGTATCACAGTGTCCAAGGCTCGAACTGTAATATGTCGCTCAATACGACAAACACTTTCAGCTGTGTTCGAGCTTTACCTGTGATATTTAATTCCACTATTTTGGTTAAGAATGGCAGTAGAGATGACAGGTGCTTTTGGATGGTTGCTTTTCCTCTAGTCAGCAGTTCTAAATTAGGAGATATTTATAATTGAACATTGGAGACTTTGACCTGACCGCTCAGGTTGAAAACATCATATACCAAGTTTAAAATTGTTTAAAGTTTGAAAGTATTTTTGTATAGTCCATGTTCGACAGAATTAACGTAACACACGCAAGAAATTCGTGCATATATGTTTTTGCTCCTCTGTTAATGTAATGCTATATAATAGGTTATGTGAACGCTGTCCATTGTGGTGAATCGAACCGCTAATTTTAGCGCTTAAGTTTGTAAACTTACTGCTGATACAGCGGGGAACGTGTATGTTTTCGTAAAATATTCAAGAATAAAGTCTCAATGAAGTTTCAAAACTAAAAAAAAATTAATGAACATGTATCAGTAAATTATGCAATTGAATATTATTTTATATCCCATACGAAATATTTTGTAAAATCTTATACTGTTGTTGAAATTTGACTCTTAAATAAAAACCGTTACGAACATTTTGGAATAAAGATGATTTTAATTGGTGACCGATTTTTTCAAACAAATTTTTCTGAAGTTCTAATAGTTTTGAGCTTATTTTTCTATAACTGATTGTATTGCTACAAAAATATCCTAACAAATATTTGTCAACTCCGAGTTGTATGACAGCCAGTTTCAATGTTACTACACACAAAAGAGGAACGTAGAACTTAAAGTGGCTGTATCGTAAATAATGTTCTTATCAGCATCAGATAGATAATACATAAATAAATCTATTTTGCACATAGTAATAAATATTGTTCCGACTGACGGGACTTACCAATTCTAAAGTTATTATATCTTTTAATGGCACTGAGATTTGTAGCTGACGGGGTGGGTTCTCGGTCACTATCAGTCGCTCATCAGTCACGACTACAAACTTATATGTCGGTTTTTCTACTTCCGAACTCGTGATACAAGGCTCGTACCAATTTACACGAACAAATTCATCTGGAATATTACGTTGTAAGAACGACTCTAATCTTCCGTATCTTTTTCTGTAATTCTCTTCTGTTGTAATCGCCATTTCGAACTATAACTGTTTTCACATTGTACTGGCTGACTACGAACCAGGTAAATCGACCCGCATATAGAAACTTCTAACGTCAATAAATACATGTACGTATGTTTATCGAGCACGAGGACTCGTGGTACGCGAAGCTCAGCGCGAGTTTCAACGTATATGCATACTGACCTAGTGTGCATGCTCATAATGGACTTAGTCATACGAATAACACACATGCTCAGAAATGAAAAAAAAATTGGTAGTACAGGTACATTTTATAAAAAATAAAATAAATATTACATTTTTATTGAAAAGAGTGGAAAAATTGTAGTAGAATAGCGAGCACCGTGTGAGAAGAATAACTTTTTAAGGTGATATTTTATAATTCTGTTATATTAATTTCTATGAATGTAACATCATTGTTTCTAAGATATGTAGGGCTCAGTTGTTTTCTTTCCAAATCCTTTCTCAAAGAATAACTTCGATAGTCAAAAATGCGATTTTGTTTGTTTTTGTTTAGGATATATGCGCTGTACCCATCGAAGAAATCAACTCCAGAATTTTAACATTATAAGCCCTTAAGCTTATTGACGAGCTACCGGGCGTGGGAATAAAAAAAGAAGGATTGTTT
>NW_013667036.1:136806-137594 GCF_000517525.1 Limulus polyphemus
AAGTTTAAAGTGACTTTGGAAATTCTGTGTACTATAAAGTTGTATCAAGAAAGAATAAACTAGTTTTAATTACGAAAAACATTTGTATCGCTGAAGTTCCTCGGAAAGAATTTATACCGGAAATTAACAAACGAGCAGATACGTAACATAGTCAATAGCATCAGTCAACAATTCAATAACTACTATTGTCTGATTGAATAATGTAATTTATAATACGCCCAAGCCCCAGAATGCGGTGCGAATTTTTGTACGAACGGGTGACGAATCAAGAATATTCAGAATAAGAGCCTGGGTGCACTAATTATTAAACCACGCCCAGCCCCAAAATTCAGTTAAGTTGATTAAACAGAAACATAGAAAATTAAATGTAATGTTTGAGATAACCGGAGAGAAATATATATAATAATAATATATAGATATAAGAATTTCATAAAAAATAACTAAAGACTAAAATGTTTTTAAGTTAAATAATAAATTATAACAAATAAAAGAGCTGAAATAATTCTTTTTGTAGGAATGGATACAGGATTTTGAAAACCGTGGGTCTAAGTGTCTGACTAGCATAGAAGCTTAATGATATGTAAACCTAGTTGCAATGATATACCTGCCTGTTACGTATTAGAATTTCGAATAGTCCAAAGCCGAGTTAACTGATAATTTAAGTTTAGTAGTTAAATTGTACTTTGGATTTAGTATTTAAATATATGCCGATGTATATTCAGTTTATTATATTTGCCAACAAGATTGATACACGCAGTTTTCTTTTTTAACACAAATACGTTTTAATA
>NW_013667036.1:137604-149113 GCF_000517525.1 Limulus polyphemus
TGATTTATAAACAAAAGTTTCACAAACTTAAAACAATATAAAGTTTTCTTTCTAGTCTGGAACTCCCTTGATATCTTATCGAGGGTTTAGGATGAGCGAGTTAATTACGAGTTGATGTAGATACGATTCGCTCGGAAGCTAGCTAGCTTGGCCACACACGTTATTTTTCACCGTTGAAGTTAGGTAATATTTTCATAAAAATACTAATGTCCGATGAGAATCCACTGAAGTTAAACGATTTGTAACATTCGAAATTTATAAATATTCCTGGTTAAATATCTTAAGTTTTCCGATTGATAAGCATTATAACAATCACAGTTATAGCTTTCGAAGTTTATAGCACACTGACTATAGCGAACTAATAATAGATATTATACTTTGACGCGTTGCGTTGGTTGTATTTATAGGCGTGGGAAGGTTTTCTAGAAAATTCAGATTACATAACAATACTGAGCTATATTTAAACGTATATAGATATATTGTTGCTTCTTTCTCTCGAGAATCTTCTACAACTTTGGGGAATAAACGGGAGTTTCGCAATACATATCTAACATTATAAGCTACGCATGTTTTTAAATATAAACTTAATCTAAACAAACGTCGATAATAAAATAAATATATAATAACAAATTCAATACACTGTCATACAAGCCAGTCTGGCAGCTTCATGTGGATCCAAAAATATGAGTCATTCCTAAAAGGTTTGGGTTGTTTTGGTTTGATGAAAAGAAGACATTTGGTACTATTTTCGAGGTCTAGTTCGCTGGACTAAACCCGTGACCTGAACCTAGATCATGTGAGCCAACATGGAAAAATTACCTTGTAAATGCTTGAAATGTTCTAGACGTGTTTGTGAATGTGATGGTTTAAGTGTATTGATTAAGCTAAACTTTGGGTCCAGGCGGGATGAGGGAAAACCTTATTCGAAGATATCCCAGTTGATTTGACATGCCAGGTGTATCAGAGATTCATCAATTGATTACTACATTGACAGCGAAGCATTAAAAAAAAAAACTGGCACTGGTATCGTTATCTTGAAAAAGGAGGATTGTAATCATATACAAATTATTCTTCACGCTCTATTATTATAATATAGTCAGTGATAATTTCACTTTAAAATAAGCTCTAGATCTGTTGGTTACCACAGTTGTATCCATAGCTTTAAATAACTGTCTCTTTTCTTCAAAAGTCCATGCAGACTGATTCAATTACTTTAGAACACAATTGACAAAACGAATTATTCTTCTCTACTCTGTTATTAAAATACAATCTGTGATAATTTCACTTTAAAAATTGCCACTATATACACTTTATGACTAAACTCACAATCACGCAGTCTAGAACTATCTTTCGAACTAAATTTTCTACGCGTATTTATACCCCGACAGAGGTCTACAACGTTCCATACACAACTAGATATTATGATGCAATAATACTCAATTAAAACAAAGACAAGAACTCAAAAGATTCTAGTGACATGACGCGATAACAATCACAAATTCGTAACTATTGGACTACACAACATATGATTCGTAAACAGTTACGTAAACAAATTTGCGATAAACTATCAATTCTAAAAATAACTAAATTTAACATTCGCGCTATATAAACGATCTAAATCATAACACTCGCATTAAACTTAAACAGTTGTGTACATCTAACAAAGAGTAAATATAAGAAGGATGGTATAATACCCAGCATGGTACCACCATAGTATAATCCATATAGATTTCATCATGTCGTATTTTCATTAACAGTTATTGTGTTGTTGTTTAGAAGCTGTGCCGAGCTTCATTCATCTAGATTTATCGTAATAACTCTAAATCATCAGTTTCCAGAATGACCCTCTGTTGACCATCCTAGACTCAGTACTAAAAATTTGTTAATTGGTAAAAATATGTATCTCATTACTGTTAAAAAATAATAATAACAAGATTTCTATCTTTCCGATTTTTATTGCTGGTATAATTATTGTTGTTTTAAAGCTTCACAATCTGTGTAACATAAACTCTATAATCGTTATTTTCCGTTCTGAAAAAGGGGACCAGTTCCCATGGATGATCTCCACTTATCTGCTCTTGCTTTAGGACAATAAATAAAAAAATGGTGATTATTACAGTACTGTGCAAAAGTGTTAGGACAAGAGAATATTTTGCCATTCGTTTGTATATATCTATAAGAATTTATTTAATCTCATTATTCAGTTTCTTTTCGTTATGTATCAAAATGAGAAATTTCTGAACATACATTCTGCCATTATAAACTTTACAAAACAAAGAGAACACTATCATATGTCATAATAATACCATAAATACTAAAAATAACAAGAAGACTTTAATTGGACATAGCCAAACTATCATTCGTTTTATTAAATATTCTCAGCTATGTTTTCCAAATATTTGTAGACTGACACTGTCTGAACTTTTGACCAATTTCTGTATGTCAAACATAGTTTAATCTTACTGAGTAGTGAGCATAAAATCTCAATGAACTCAGCGAAATACAAGAATTGTACATTAACTTTTTCATTTGTAAACTACATTAAGAATCTTAGATACTAAACTGAAATGAACATGCAGTAATATGTACCTAATGTAGTAATGTATAAAAGTTGTATGGAAGCTAATTTAAATGAGACAATCCAGTATTTTATAAAATAAGGCATTTTCCTGAAGAGTATATTAGTGTATCTTGAAGTTATGTCAATAAATGTTTCAGTATCTTTTGGTAATGCACTTTTTAAGTTAGTATCACCTTACTAATACATAACATTTATAAACAATCACATAAGAATGATTAAACCCACTCACTATGCATATTCACATTTTCCTTTCAGTGATTTCTTTCAGTAACCCACAATTACTGACTTAGTAAATCTAGCCCCAGGTTTGTTCCAGCAAATACCACAGAGGAACTGTTTGAGGATTTCTTGATTTGGTTTGCTGTTGATATGAAACCCTTTATGGCAACTGAAAAGTCAGAATTCAGTTACTTCTTTGCAAACTTCATTGCAACTTCCTTCAGAAAGCGTCTTTAGGAAAAATAAACTTGACAAAGTAAAGCAGAAAGTACAATCAACAGTCATTGAAGAACTGGAACAACTAAAATGTTGTTTGATGTTTGATGGATGGAGTAACAAATATACTGGTACAAATTATTTAGGCCTATGTGTTTGTTACATTAGCAGTAGTTGGTACACTTCTGTTGTTACACTGTCAGTAAAACCATTCCCTCAAGACTCTGAAGGTATGGCTGATTATTTGAGACAAGAATTGGCAGAATTTTTCATCAACATTGAGAACAAGCAATTTTATGCTACTCATAATGGAGTAGCATCAGTAAAAAAAGACATGTATAATTATAAAGTTCCAGAGGAACCACAGCAGTGCTGTTTATAACTGATGACATGTTACAAGTATCTGACTTGAAAGAACTTTTGAAAAAGTGCAAGGAAGATGTTCATTATAAGGTGCACTTGTTGCAGGAAAAAGTTCAGAACCAAAATGATCATGTAGTGCTTGTTCAACTTTTAAAACAAGCGAAGGAGAGAGAACAAAAAAAACCCCAATGGTCAAATTCCTAGATAAAATTGAAAGTATAAATGAAGCTCTGAATCCTGATGCTGATTTTCCATTAAAGGTGGAAGAGGTGTGTTAAATTATGCTTCTCTACCTTTGAACTAGAATGCATGACACAACTATGCAAGTTTCTAAAAAAAATGATAACAATTTAATGACAATAAAGCTGCTACATTGTCATACATTAAACTCATAAGATCAGTCAGGCACTAAAATACTTGTGGTGTAGATCCAGATGATTATGAAGGCATTAAAGATCTGGAACAAAATATTTTCCATAGGCTTGACAACTGGTGCCCTTTGAGTGATGAAGAGAAACTAGCTTCTTGTTTGATGTTAATACAAAGGATTATATTACTGGTTTCCTAAAAGAGAAAAGATATATGATTTGTTTGTTAAGGAAACAGAGAAGCAAATAACCATTCCTTTATCTGACGAGCATCAGCTCACAGCTGGGGATTTAACAATTGCATCAATAATGGCTTCATGTAGCAATTCTGACTGCTTCCAAGCTAATGCCCTAAGAAGAAAAAGAAAATTATTAGCAGAGTTAAAAGCCCTAGCAGTCATAAACCAAGATTGTGAAAAAGAGACACACAACATACATATATATATGTATGTATTGAAGTGTTACTATACCTAACAATGTTTCTGATTCTCTGTTTTTCTGTGTTCATCTTCCTGTATATATTTACTTAAAAATGTCTTGTTATACTTAACCTAGTTTCTGATTCTGTGTTCATCTTCCTGGATATTTGGGTGTAACTGCACTTAACATTTAGGTATTATTGTGTCACTACACCTAACTTTGTTCTGTTTCTTTCTTTTTCTGTATATATCTATACACTCATGTTTATCTAAACCTAACATTGTGTCTGAATTTGTGTTATTCTATGTTCATCTTCTTGTATATATTTGTGTATTGATGTGTAACTATAGCTAACATTTTTATTATTATTTGTGTTCGTATTCCTGTATATATTTTTCTATCAATATATAACTATACCTAAAATTGTTTCTGATTTTGTGTTTTTCTGTTTATCTTCCTGTATATATTTATGAATTAGCATCTAAATACACCTAACTTTGTTTCTCATTAGGTGATTTTCTGTGTTCTTCCTGTATATATTGATGTATTAGTGCATAGCTATACCTAACTTTGTTTCCAATTCTGTGTTTTTCTGTGTTCATCTTTCTGTACATAATTAAGTATTGATGGGTAAATAAAACTAAAGTTAACATTTTCCTTACCTGAAAATGTACTTCTGATAGGTACTCACCTCCATAAACAGATTAGCTATTTTCCTCTCTAAGTCACACTTTTCTGCCTGAGAGACTTGCTTTCCACCAGCCTTATGAAACTCTCATCTAAAATTTTTGTAGAAATGTAAAACTGTGCATACATGACTTCTAAATTTTCAGAAAACTGACTTATAGTGACATCATCATACGTGCTTCTTCAAGACATCAAATATCTTATAAACTTGCTGTGTTCCATAGTTTGTTACACAGGCTTATCACCATACCTTTGTCACCTGAAGATTAAGAAATTGAATTAAAAACTAGAAAAACAAATTGCACTTAACAATGATTATACAACAAAGTTAACATATTGTTGTTTAAAAAATTGAAAGCCACAAATTAAAAATCAATGTACCCACATACTGTACCAAACAAAAACAAAAAGAAATGGTTTAAGATGAGCTATATTGGAAAACCTTCTCACAAAAATATATGACACACTGAACATAGAAATCTACAGACTGGCCTTCTACTGTAAAAACAACCTAGAAAAAATGTGCAACAATAAAGACAGAATCCGAAAGTAAAGCAAGAGTGGTGTTTACCAATTAATGTGTCAAGACTGCAATTGTGTATACATAGGTCAAACAGGATGTCCCATAGAAATGAGAATTAAAGAATATTCTAGAAGCTGGAAATTAATAAAAAATGGATTCAACCTTTGCATCCCACTTTATTGAAACTAAACACCAACTTGATCAGGAAAAGAATTGCAAAATTTTACATATCTGTGAAAAAGTAAAACACTAGATAACCAGGAAATTTTAGAAATAAATATAAGTCTAAAAAAAATCCAGATAAAAGTTCTAAATGACCAAACTAACTTAAGCTCCTCCCCATCCCACTTATCTGTAGGTGAATGTCAAGGTCACTTTCGGTTCTTTGTTTAAGCATATATAAACCTGTTGCAATACATTTCACTCTATACCTGATGCCCCCCCCCCCAGTGGTACAGCGGTATGTCTGCGGACTTACAATGCTAGAATCCGGGTTTCGATACCCGTAGTGGGCAGAGCACAGATAGCCCATTGTGTAGCTTTGTGCTTAATTACAAACAAACAAACTATACCTGATGATGTCTTTACTGGCAAAACTCTGATTGTGTATAAATGACGTATTTGTGAAACGTACAATTGTCTTGTTTTTTGTAATACCTGATATTGTTTTTTCTCCTCTGTTTTTAGTGTGTTCATCTTTCTGTATAAATATATATATCAATGGGTAACTTTACCTGGCATTATTTCAGATTCTCTGTTTTCCTGTGTTGATCTTTCTGTATATATTTATTTATTTATACGTAACTATATCTTAAAATTTATTCTAATCCTGTTTCTTTTCTACGTTCATCTTCCTGTATGTATTTATGTATTAATGCATAACTATACCTAAGATTGTTTCTAATTCTGTGTTTTTCTATGTTCATCTTGCTGTCGATGTTTATGAATAAGGGTGTAAATATAGATAACTTTGTTTCTCATTAGGTATTTTTACATGTTCATCTTCCTGTATATATTTATGTGTAACTATACTTAATGTTGTTTCTGATTATCTATTTTTTCTGTATTCATCTTTCTGTATATATTCATGCATTAGTGTGTAACTATAGCAAACATTTTCTGTGATTCTCTGTGTTCATTTTCCTGAATATATTTTTGTACTGATGTCTAATTATATCTGATATAGTTCCTGATTCTCTGTTTTTCTGTGTTAAGCTTCCTCTATATATTTCTGAAATAAGGTGTAACTACCATAACACTGTCTCTCATTTCTTTTTTTTTTTCTATTTTTATATTCCTATATAATTTAGGTATTAATTTGTAATTATACATAATTTTGTTTCTGATTCTCATCTTTTCGTTGTGTATTTTCCTATATCTATATATTAATGTGTAACTATACCTAACATTCTTTGAGATTTTGTGTTTCTTTGTTCACTTTCCTGTATATGTTTATCTATTGTTGTCAAACTATATCCAACATTGTTCCTGTTTCTGTGTCTTACTGCGTTCATCTTCCTATATATAGTTATGTATTTAGGTGTATGTATACATAACATTGTTCCTAATTCTCTACGTTTCTGTATTAATCTCCTTGTATATACGTTTTGGGGTTTAAATATACTTAACATTGTTTCTGATTCTCTGTGTTTATCTTTCTATATATATTTATGTATTAATGTGTAATTATATATAACATTATTTGATTTTCTGTTTTTTTGTGTTGATATTCCTGTATATATTTATGTATCAATGTGTAACTAAACCTAGCTTTTTGTGTGATTCTGTTTTTCTGTGTTCACTTTCATGTACATTTGTGTCTATTATTGTAAAACTGTACCTAGTTTGTTTGTTTTCTTGACTCTGTTTTTTCTATGTTCACCTTTCTGTACTTGTTTATGTACTAATGTGTAACTCTTATCTAGCATTGTTTCTGATTCTGCCATTGCACTGTTTACAAATATTAACAATATACACTAAAATATACAACATTAACATATAAATTACAGTAAGTGGTGTCTACTTGAGTAAAATATATAACCTCTAATATTCATTTCATTAATGTTGGATAATAGAATGATCTTTATCCATCTGTAGTAAAATAACTGTTCAATCTCTAGTAAAGTGTCCACTACCCTTACATTCATATTCAAGCCACTGTTTGAGTTTTTTACTTACAATATCCAAAATGGGTCATTACAGCTTCTAACATAATAGCTGAGCACAGAGACATATATAATTAAACAGTACATTACAGTAAAAAAGTACCACATATTCACTAACCAAAAATATTTAAATTTACATAGAGAACAACAGAATAAAGTTTTCAACTGAGCTTTTCTTCGACATCTTTGAATAACTATTGTTCTTCTACAATATCATTACTTCCTACATATTTCATTTAAGGACATGTACAAATATGTTAAAATGTACTTCATTAAGTATATATAACTGAATGTACCAAAAGTTCAAAACTGAAAGTTATTACTAGATTTCCTACGTGTGATTCTAACCTTAAATTTCTACTGTTTCAAAAAAATATGGCATTCTTTATTATTTTGTTATTCAAAAGTTTTAGAAGTATCTATACCAGAAAGTATTTACAGTTCGGTTATGAACATCTTTTGTAACATTAAGAATTTGTTTGATGAAAACAAAAATTGTACTTACTGATGGGTAAAAAGAAGAAAACTAAATCAAAAGCTGGTGTTTCAAAGATAAACACGAACTGGCCAAAAGGTTTTATTAATTTTTTTCCACAGTTTTTAGTGGTATTTTCTCACGATAGTCTAACATATTTTTTGCCCATTTTGTTTTTCTCTTTCTATTTAACTATCATAGAAACGCCAGCTTATTGTTTTTTGTTTGTATTATTTCCTCTTCGCTTTTCACTTTTTCCTTCTGCAATAGGGTTGCGGGGAGATACTGTTGCCATTCCAAAGCAAGGTGAGAGGCTTAGGTCAGTGAGAGGCTGTGTTTATTCACAGTCACACCATCGATCCGACTTTTCCTGAGTCATCCTTTGTTTTGAATCCTGTTATTTTCATATTAATTGCTCGTTCCACTGATTGGTCGGACTGCATTTTCACTGTGTAGCTGAACCCCTTAATTCTTCGCTTTTCATTGTATTCACAGACTGTGGTTGTTCGAAATATTTCTCTCATCTTTACATTTCTTATTTTGTCTCTTCTAGTTAAGTTAGCAGCTTTCCGTAATTATCTCGTCTCACAAGTGATGACTGTCCGTTCATAACTTTGATTAAGAGTCCAGGTTTAATATAGGGCTGGTACAAAGATGATGCTTGTTAGTTTGCACTTTGTTTTCATCGGAATATTTGGGTGTTTCAAGAGAAGTGTTAATTGGTAGTTTACATAATTCGCTTTTCGTATTCCTGTTTTGATTTCTTTATCTACGTCTTTTGTGAACACACTTTCCAAGTATTTAAATTCATTCACGTATATTTCATGTTCCTAGTTTTTTTCTGTTATTCTTAGTCGTAGTCCTTGAACTTCGCCAGTTCGTTCATCCTTTCCGCCCGATTGTATCTTTTTTATTATATTGAGCAATTTGGATATCCACTGTCAGCTTGCTAGGCCAGTCATATTTCCACCAGAGCCCCGACAGCCAGCAGCATTTCAGCATGACCCGGTCTGGCCTTCATGACTACCATAGCGTTTACGTGAGATAAACCCACACCACACTTCCCAACAATTCCCTTCTTTACTCTGTTTCCATTATCAATGAGCAAGGACGAGAGTTTACACTTGGTAAGACATTTTTATCTTTTTCCTACAGAGGAGAAATATATGTGGTAACAAGAGCTGGGATTCACTTCTGGGTTTTCCTGTTAGACAGGCAGCGTTGCTATTTGTTTGGAATTTCATCTGGCCATCAATGTTTCTAAGCGAGATGTCATAGTCTCTTCATACACACACACACACACTATCTTCCCATAAATATCTGAATATTATAAATTGCAATTATTGGTAACTGTCGTAACATCATTTCTATAGTGTGGGTTGGAGTAAGTTTTTCACTTACAATGTTTAGCCAGCTTTAGTCTTAAACAAGAAGGAAACAAGATTATCAACATTAGAATTAAATACTTGACTTTTGATATACATCAAAGACTGAAAATTCTAGGTGAGAATAATTTTTATTCCTTTTTTCTGACGTTTAGTTTGATAAACTTGTCACTAATTCATTTTCTAACTAAATATTACTATGTCATGACATCGCATTTTCCCACATGTGGCAGTATGAAACAATTTAAATCAAAGATCCTTGGTAGAAGGTGTTTAAGAATTATTTATCTTGTAATTAATCATATGCCGCCATTCCTACAGCATTTGATACACCTATGTTCTAGAGAGATTCAAAACCACAAATAAAAATCAAATAACTTGAAGTTAGTAATACTAGATGGCGATTCAAAGCTATAACACTGTACACCATGACTTGTTTTACAATTGAATAAGTATTTCACTCTGAAATAACACAAATAAACTCAAGTTGTGTTCTTTCTATTGTTTAAAGAGAACAAAAATAGAAATGCGGAAACAGGTTTTAAATAACATTATTGACACATTAGAAATAAATGACAAAAATGAAGAAAGATAAATATGGTAATTAATGTGAACACAAAACATTAATTAATATTTGTTGAAATAACCGGGTGTTACAGAGTGTTAATTAGAACAGTTAGTTTCGTTAGGAAGCAAGTAAACAAATTTCGTATGTGCAAATGTTCTAATTATAAAAAAGCATGTGAAAAATCTGAAAGGTGTATCTATATCTGCGTTAAAATCGGTGTAACATCAGACATTAATAAATAACAAAGGAAATAATTTAAGTCAAACTAAAGTAAATGATTTTTTTATATCACGTGAATTCTTAATAAGTACACAAAACCCGGGAATATTCTAGATCTGATGCCAGTGAACATGCTCCGCATTTTCAGCTGTAGGCATGTTAAAAAGTGACAGTCAATCAAATTATTCGGTTCAAAGCGCTGGACAAAGCCCTTGTGATGACAGTTGTTATTAATTGATAGTTTTCATTCTGATCAGTAGTACAAATTTAGAGACCGCTCGAACTGGACCCAAGGAGTCTCTGACCTGACCGTTTAGCCCATCTGCACATAAGGCTATGTTCAGGTTGAAAGTGGATAATTACTCATTATCATGCAACATGCAGATACCATCAGTAGTGAATGGTACTAAAACAAGTAAGTAATTTTAGGGTTAAAACAGCACATACCAAGACTGCTTTACTTTTAAATGGGGACTTACCGTAAAACAGTTATTGCATGCACAAATTGTTATTGTATTGTAAAAAATCAGGGAGAAAACAGAAGGTTTTTAAAAAAAAACAATTTTATAAAAATCAGTAGTAAATTGTAGCAGAAACATGGCAAACTAAGATCAAAAGAAAGAGAAAAAGATATAACAAAATCGAAACTTATAAGGATTTAACTCAAATGGCTTCTTTTGAAAATAAGTTTAAAAATTCAGTTTTTTAATTTCGCTTTTTGATAGCCTATATATATACACAGCGTGGCCACAAGTAAATAGACACCGCCTTTTCAGAAAAAAATTAAATTTTTCAGTCATATTCACATGAATTGATATATTTATAATTTAATTAATATCTAGTAGATCTTCCTTTCGCTTCGTGGAGTTCGTTGATCCTTTGGGGCATCGTGAGAATCATCTCGTCAATTTTAGATTGTGGGATTTTTGCCCACTCTTACTTCAAAACTTGGAATAGATCGCTCTTCGAAGTTGTTTTTTTTTTTTTTTTGTTCTTTCTTGACTTGCCGGTCGAGTAAGGCCCAGAGGTTTTCGATGGGGTTCATGTCAGGAGATTGGCTCGGCCAGGGCAACTTCTGGATACCATTTTCTTCTTGCCACTTTTGGGTGTTTCTAGCAGGGTGACAGTGCTCCATCTTCCTGAAACAACGTTGTGTTCTTGCCCACGAAACCCGAGGACAAGAAAGACAAACCGAAGTTGGTTTTTTGGTTGTTTCTTGACTTACTGGTCGAGTATGGCCCAGAGGTTTTCGATGGGGTTCATGTCAGGAGATTGGCTCGGCCAGGGCAACTTCTGGATACCATTTTCTTCTTGCCACTT
>NW_013667036.1:149950-170003 GCF_000517525.1 Limulus polyphemus
ATCCCACCAACTTTGGCCACTTCTGCAGTCGTTAATATGGGATCCATTTCGATGCTCTTCTTGACAGCCCTTTTTGTCCTCTCCGATGGACCAGGACGACTCGGACGCTGCTCAGTTGTTTCCTCGCCGTGTTTCCTAAAATGTACGATGATTCTGTTGACTGTCGAAAGCGGGATTCCGAAATTCTGCGACATTTGCCCCCTGACTTATTTCACCATCTGCTTGACCAACTATCCTTCCTTTAACAAAATCTGACAATTCGAGAGAACCTTGAGCTCTAGGCATGTTGTAGCACAAGATAATTAGTGTGCGAATCATTTTCATTTATATAGTGCTCTGTGAACACAAATTAGTTAACATAAATCAGGTAAATGACGAAAAATTAGGTGTCTATTTACTTGTGACCACTCAGTGTATATATTGACGAAACGAAAGTTATTTTCTGATCTGTTATTATATTTATGAATAAAATATTCTCGGTCAAAAATGTTACATATCTGGCTTTATATGTGATATATACATATATATTATTTCAACGAATCTACAGTAAAGGATGGGAATCGTTTTCTCCATTGTTTATGATACAGAATTCAGAATAGATCCGTCAGAAGCTAGCACAGCAGCATTTTTAGTGCCATCTAGCGAGCACTGGTTGTAATGCATGATATCATGGGAATAAATTCAAGCAAATAATTAATAATATGAAGAGAAATAGTTTGTTCGAATTAACTCAGGCAAATATTTTTGAAGTATTGAGGGCGCCCAAGTTATCTCGGGCTATTTTCTACTTAAGATATTTTTTATATGTGTTATTTCATTTTGCTAGTCGTGAAGCAGGTTCATAATTTGATATTCAGACCGATAAAATTCGATTCTTAATTATTCAGTCATCTAAATAATATTATGCTGAATTTTATACTTATATTTCATTAATTCTCAATTGTTTTAACATATTACGCTTTATTCCATTTAGTAAAAAAAGAAAAGAGCAAAACAAACAATATCTTGGGAGCACGTGATTATTTGACACCTAATTATTTTGCTGTAGTCTAAAGAAACTTGGCACAAACACCTGATAATATTTTATGACTTAAAAACCAATATCAAAAATCCTCTATTGGTTAATTTGAACTTTTTCTTAGTAGGAATTAGCGTAATCATTTTATGAAATTGCTTTATATCGTCTATCAAACATAAAGCTTGACGCCATAATTGGTAGAAGTAGCGTATTACCAAAAGAAATGTTTTTTATTCTTAAAAATAATTTTAGATGATTTATAAAGTTTCACAATATTTTTTTTTTACTTGAAAAACTGCAAGCACTTAGAATACTTCATCGAAGAGAATACATAAACTTTTTCAGGATGATTTTGTTTAGAATATTACGTCTAAAACTATTCATTGCTCAAGAAAATGTCTAATTCAACATTTTTAAACTTGCTTAACATTAAAGTTATTTTCTGGAAAACTTTGTAGCTGATATCTACCGTAAGGGAATGGCGTAGAAGATTTGAATTACAGTCTGTGGTTTTATGGCGTATAACTATAGGGTTGATTTTCTATCTATATATGTGTGTGTGTGTGTCTGCCTGTCTTTTTATATAATGTATTCATATATATTCCAAGTAAGCAAACATGTAAGGACAATCTAAACTTACTATAATAATTAAAAAACGAAATCCTATTCACAAATGTCAAAATAACGTTACACGTATACTTATTTGTTTGTAATTAATCATAAAGCTACACGATGGGCTATCTGTGCTTTGCCCACCATGGGTATCGAAATCCGGATTTTATCGTTGTAACTCCGTAGACCTACCTCTGTGCCACTGGGGGATACCTATATACTAAACATCTATATTTAAGGTGTAGTTTCATCAAGAAACATTCTAATGATTTTCTCTTTTACTTATTTCATCTTTTTTTAAATACTTATCGGAGAATTTAGTACTCAGTTTTTTAAATCTGGTTTGCTAATAAAATATCCAAATTTTATAAACTCCATTGCTCTTAATGATATGTAAGTATTGCTTCCTGATTCATAAAGTGCGAATGCACGTCCCAAAAGACGATTTTTAACAACTTACAAACAACTGTATGCAGAAGTGCTTCATATACAAATTACAGTTCACACTGAAACCGCTGTAATTTTAGTATACGTTAACGTCAGTCAAAATATGACCACAGGGTAGTATTATAGAGAGGGAAGGGCATTGACATCACACTTTTAAGTACCGGCTATTTTACTATAAAACTATCGATGGTTATAGGATTCATTTTTCTAAATGTATGTGTAACGTGGTTATACGCACAATCCTGTACTAGTGTGACATAGAACTGACTGCTGTGATTCTATGATTAATGAAAACTGACACATGGAGTTGACACAGTAATTATTTTATACTTTTATGACCTTTTCACACGTGTTACTTATCTTTTGGTGGTTATGGACACTTTCGCTGATGAAATATTGGCCAATCTTTGGGCATAACAAAAAGTCTAGTGCGAAAGTTTGCCAACATTAAAAAGATGTAATTACTTCTCGGGGACTTTCTAAGAGTTTACAAGGATTTCGTTGATTGATATTTACTTGGTAGTTCTAGTGTTATATATTGCCGTTTTATATCAGTTATTTTGAATAATAATGATTTCCTTGACTGTGAATCAGTAAACATTATTCAAATCACAACAGCTTTTATGATTACTTATAAACAAACGACCCCAAAACTAACTCGTTGTTAGAGTCGAGCTTGTCTTTTCAGCATTTGTATATGGAATAATAAAAGGTTTAAATCCAAAGTGATGACGTCAACATGACTGTAATTGCTTTGCACTGAAGCACTGAATAATTAAAAACTATTTAATATCTTTATGATGTAAACATGTGAAACTGTTGTAGGTACAGCTATGTTAACTTCTTAAAATAAATCCAAATGCAGATGATTAATACCGAAGGTAATTACACGAGACAAGAATGTCCTGTTTTAGTTTCATTTAAACAAGATCCAGTTTAAATGTGTGAAACTTTTAGAGAATTAAACTATTTAAAAAAAGGAAAGAAAATGATGTAATCAGAAAGTTAAAAATGTAGTGAATTTAATACTGTCATCTTACCCTTAATCAAAATGTTCATTGGATGAATAACGCACCTAGTTGTTTATAGTTTCTTTGGATTCTACCTTGAACAATGAAACGATAGCGTATAGAAAAGAACTTTGTGAAGATTATATCACTATGTTTATGCATGCAACATTTACTATATTTTTATTTGACCTTTCAGCGTAATAGGCTATTCGTGACTTTCGCGTTTGAACATCGACATTATCTTTATCACGTTGGTTTTATTTTTCTCGGTAGAAAATAATAACAAACATAAATATATAGTTTAGAACCAGTTTACATATTTAATGTACTACATTGTCCCCAAGCTTTTAAACCGAAACAAGTTTTGTACAGCTACATCCTGCCCCTCTTTGATTAACAAAAAACTACACAAGTGTTTTTAGTTTAATAATTTTATAGGTTAAATTCAAGTCTCATTTTGTGCGTTTGACAAAGAGTTCGAAAGAATACTGTTGTGCACATTAAGAGGCATTCATTCGGTATTGTTTTATACAGATAGTTGCTTTTCAATAATTTATATTCATTGAAATGAAATCCCAATTATAATCAACTAACATGAACACACTTCCCTCAGCTTCAGATTATAACAACACGCTTTGGTTTTAAAAAGCAGGAACAACAATCTGTACTCGTGAACTTCAATAAGAGTCCTTATACGCCTATCATTGTTACAAGTGTTGAATCTAAAGCTTTTTGCGAATTATAAGTGAGGGGCAATAAACTCATAGTTTTCTTTTCTGATACAAATACTGACTCGGATTAAGATCTAGTGTTTATGCCGACCAAGGAAACTAATCTTCAAACCATTTTCAACAATACACGCCGTGAATTGTTGCATTATTGTCACAGCCCTTGTCCATCAGTTGTAGGTGAGAATATTGTTTTGTTTTTGTTTTGTTTGTTTGTTTTTTTTAATTTCGCGCAAAGCTACACGAGGGCTATCTGCGCTAGCCGTCCCTAATTTAGCAGTGTAAGACTAGAGGGAAGACAGCTAGTCATTACCACCCACAGCCAACTTTTTTTGGGCTACTCTTTTACCAACGAATAGTGGGATTGACCGTCACATTATAACGCCCCCACGGCTGAAAGGGCGAGCATGTTTGGTGTGACGGGGATTCGAACCCGCGACCCTCAGATTGCGAGTCGAGTGCCCTAACCACCTGGCCATGCCGGGCCAGATGAGAATAATTTTCATTCCTATTTTATGGCGTTTAGTTTGATAAAACTTGTCACTAATTCATTTTATAACTAAATATTACTATGAGATAACATTGCATTTTTCCACGTGTGGCAGTATGAAACAATTTAAATCAAAGATCCTTGGTAGAAGATGTTTAAGAATTATTTATCTTGTAATTAATCGAATGTCGCCATTCCTACAGCATTTGATACACCTATGTTCTTGAGAGATTCAAGAGCACAAATCAAAATCAAATAACTTTAACACTGTCGTTTTTCTTTGTATTGTCAGAAAAAAGTAAAACACGACTCACCAGACCACATTGTATCTTTCTCGTCGTCAGTTTGCGTGGAATACACTGCTGAAGCCTCGCTTTCCTGTTTGCATAGAAGGTTAAATACTTTCAAACTGATTTTACTATGCTCAAGTACGCTAGGTTTTACTTGTTCTTCTAAAGGAACCAATAATATACCCAACCCATGCCACAAAAGTGTCCCCCGCACCATTTTATCACCATCAACAATTTGCATGGTCGGAATACCACCAGTGAAATTCACTTCCTCATGTGGTTTTTCTTTGTGTTTTCATTATATTGTCAGCAAAAATGTAAAACACAACTCACCAGACCCCATCATACGTTTCTTGTCGCCAGTTTGCTGAATTCTTACATTCCTGTTTGCATCCAAGCTTAAATATTTTCAGACTGATTTTCGGTTGCCATTGGATAATTTTCGTGATGTCCATCGATACCCACAGTAGGCAGATCATTGTGTAATTTTGTACTTAACAACACACAAACAAATAGACTATACCTCCACATTTGTAGGCCTATAAACTGGTAATTTCACAGCACTTTTATGTGACACATAAGCCGGAAAGCCTATTCTTGTACCTTTTCCTTTTGTCAGTGGTACGAATGTAGAACTTGAAACTCTTATAGCCTTTAGCAGTGGTGGAAGTGAAGAACCTGAAACACCTGTAGCTTTTATAAGTAGTCTAAGTGTAGAATCTGAAACCTCTATACCATTATCAATGGTATAAATGTAGAACCTGAAACACCTATAGCTTTTATCTGATAATTTAGGTCCTATGATTTTAAATGTAACATAAGTAAAAACTAGAATGTTTTAAGTATTACTGTTGTAGCATAGTTAAATGCTATAACTTGTTCATTTTGGATCCTAAACTTACTATTATATAAATAGATTCTACATTTGTTGCGTGGGTAAAATGTATAAGTGTTTCAGGTCCTATAAATGTAAAAACGAGTTTCAACCCTACTCGGAATTTTACACTAGTGCATTATGGAAAGCCTACAGAATGGAGTAGTGTGTTTTATACATGAAATCCTTTCGACAGAGCCTCTCATAATGGAACTTATATTATGTTGCATGGTTATTTTCAAGATGCATGGTCGTCAAATAGAGCAAGACAGCATGTAGTGACATGAACTCTAAAATCGTTTTGATATAATTTACTCAACCTTATGTTGTACACGTAAATTCAACTACCATAAGAATTCTTAGGTCACGTGTTTCTAGTATTAATGATACCTAATCAAAAGAGTTTCAGGTCCTACAGTGGTACAAGTGTAGAACCTGAAACTATTGTAGCTTTTATACGTGACATAAGCGATAAAAGGCATAAAAATGGCACTTTTATCGATGCTACAAACCGGTTTCACAGCACCCTTTTCAACAATTCGATCGCACAGGCAAAACGTTCCTACAAAAGTTTATCTAGGGTAGCATTACGACGTCGAATGGCCAAGGATCCGTCGTGAGACAAACGTTTGGATGGAATAACATTAATATCCAGTTCAGTCTCCAGCTACTTGAGGTATGCGACAGTTACACATGGGGTATGAGTGGAACCGGTATTTTGGTGACCCCAAATCCTGTTTATACAAAGAGTCCAGAACATTGGTCTGATAGTAAGTATAATTCACCTTTACCCTTGCATATTTCCAGATTCATAACTTGGCCTTGCCACAGTACTCAGTGATGACCATGAATACCTCTTGGAAATTGTTTTCAACCACTGAGCAGTAGAAAACGGCACAAGACTTGTTACAGTTATCAGGTACACATACATCTTATCAATCTGGATTTTTCCAGCTATATAGTATTCCAGACGAAGATCTTTCTTAAATATTTTGTGTGCTGTTACCTAAAACCAGTGGGCGGCTTTTGCCACCGACCTTTGCATACGTAGATTCTCATCTGCTACAAGGCGCCTACACTTTGCTTACCACAGCTGGGGTACGACGTATTGCATATCTCTTTCTGGCCTGGTTTCCAATTTGGATCACTTTTTTTTTTCCCAATACCATTAAATACAAGGGATATCCCTGTCTTGAAAATTCTAAATCTCCGATCTAAACTCATTTTCATTATCTGAATGTAAGTATATTTTGCGTCGAAAAGGGCTGTTTCATACACCAAAGCGATCGTTCTGTGTGTAATCATATTAGCTAAGTAACGCCACACAATATCAAAATGTAGTTATGATACATGTACAATAAATGTACATGCCGTTCCACCCTGATTTTATATCGGCTTTAGTTGTCACGTGATTCGATGATTTGTATATTCAAAATTGTTTTGATATATATATATATATATCCTACTGAACACTGTGTAGAACATGATTGGAACGATGTCCCAGGTCTCTCATTGCCCTTGAAGTAACTTCATTCGTCATCCATCATATACAGTATGAACCCATGATTGCGCATTATTGCTCAACACCACAATCTCTCTTGTAGCAAGCTCTATGAATTAGGGCGACGTCAGGCTTAGACCACACATTTTGACATACTTTTTTATAGGTCCTTCACTGTATGTGTATGATGGCTTCCAAAGACCTGTTAAAGTAGATTAAATGCACACAAAAAAACCATTGGAGCTGAATCGCAAGCCTTGACAGATGTGTAATTGAATGGGATTACTATATTCCACTTTCATCATCCATCTGTTTAACGGTAATGTTGAGATGTGACTGGAAGCTTGAGAACTTTTGATTCATGGGCTTTGGTCACCTTCAAATTTTTGTTTATTATTTTATGCCAGGAGATATGCACGGATTCATCACAATGGTTTACTACTATTATTTTGAGGGTGGAAAGTCTTGGGTTGTCTTTCACAATCATGCCCTTCCGTTTTGCAGATGAGGACTTTGTTCTGTATTTCTGCGTGATTTCGAAACCCCTACTGTACTAAATGCTCTATTGTGCGTATTTACCATTTCCATGGAGAACAATGAATGGTTCTTTCTTCAACATTTCGTGTCCTCTGATTCCGTATCTTTGATCAATTTTGTTATAAGAAAATTTCTCGGATAAGTTTCTGGCAAAACTTTCCTCCATAAGTTTATCAAGGGTGGCATTACGCCGTCGAATGGTCAAGAATCCCCTGTGAACCAAACATATAGATGATACAAATCACACCTGTGGTGCCACGACTAGCATCCGTTGCGATATTCTACTCTATTAGCTGTTGTTATAAAAAAGATGCGAGGAAGATATTTAAAAGTGAGATATTTAATATAATTTTCATTTTTTGGAAAGCCTCCAAAAAGCTTAACTTAACAGAATTATAAGCCAAAAATAAGCTTTGGGAAAAAATACTACGTTTGATTCCACAAACTTACTATTATATTAATGAATAATTTAGAAAATATTCCCTAATTATATATGACGAGCTGAGAATGATAATTTTCGTAACTAATTGTGGCCTTCCTTATTCGAACATCCCGTGAAAAAATAATTTTGTGTGTGTGAGTGTTTTATTTTATTTTTCTGTTTAGTGTATGTGCCACATTGTTGTCTGATCACTTTATTACTACTATTATTATTTAATATTATGTATATTATTTTCTTTAACCTTACTATTATGGATTATAATATTTCTTTCATTCTTTTTTGTTCTTTTTTTTTAGCTGAAGCCTAATTACTTGGATTTGCGAACTGAGATCCTAAGGAGTGCTAAAGTGTCGTCAAGCTGCATGGACAGTCATAATTTCTAATTAACAGCCTGTCACAACTATAAACAGTGTACACGCGTGAAGTAGGGTTGACAAGGACTGATTAAGGATAGAGAGTGTAGGCTGAAGAGATGCTATCCGAACAATTTTCATTGTACACTTTATGCTTTAGAAGAAGAATGATGACGTTTACTTTTAACAGTTGCATCGTGGGCGGCCAGCCTTGGCTTATACTCTAACGTTACGCAAACGGTGAGGAAGGAAAATCGTGTAAAACATAGCTTCAGTGAAAATGTTACTAGGTTAATCGAAAGCAAATAATTATGAGTGGATATTTTGTATCAAATTTTATAAATATAAGCACGAGAAATGTAAGTGATAAGCATAGATCTTTAAGATGGGGAAATTTATCTGAGAACGTGGAATAAGTTAAAAGTTCCTCTTAATTATCCTTTCCAAGAGACAACGGGCCCGGCATGGCCAGGTGGTTAGGGCGCTTGACTCGCAATCTGAGGGTTGCGGGTTTGAATCCCTGTCCCACCAAAACATGCTTGCCCTTGCAGCCTTGGGAGCTTTATAATGTGACTGCCAATCCTACTATTCGTTGATAAAAGAGTAACCCAAGAGTTGACGGTGGGTAGTGATGACTAGCTGCCTTCCTTCTAGTCTTTCACTGCTAATATTAGGGACGGCTAGCGCAGGTAACCCACATGTAGCTTTGCGCGAAATGGACATTATCCTCGTACTGTACGAATACATTTGACGCGAAATTGCTTCTAGGAAACGCTCAGTAACATCATGCATACAAACATCAAATAGTGACAGTACATGGACGTTAAAAACAAATGACGCAAACTCATTACATAGACACTAAACACATACATATGATAAACATTACATAAAACACTAAACACGTGTGATAAACATACATTTCATGCAGATACATAAACGCAAACAGTAACCAAATATTTAATGTAGACACTCAATATAAACGATACACTAACATGAACTAAAATTAGGCATTTCATGTAGACACTAAATACAAACATCACTCACGAATAAATACTAAAGATAGAGGAAACAAAGACATTTTACACTGAAATATTAGCAACTTTACTCAATATTTAGATTCCAACACGTTTGCCACACCGTTGGTTTAAGGGTTTTAATAAGCTACAAAGCTTTACTTCTACTTTTAGTGATTCTGAAACCAAGGTCAATAAAAAGTTCAGATAGAATCGCTATGACCCAAAACCGGACATTTTGTTCTCACTATGTGGTGCAGACAATGCAAGATATTAACATCACCAAAAAACTTGAAATTCAAAGAAATAAAATATATTTTTTGTTTCACATCTGCTTAATATTCAAAGGTTAAAATTATGAAACCCCTTCTCTGAAAGAACAGATAAAATTAATTTAATAGAACACCCTTTAATTTGTCATAAGGGGAAAAGAACTAATATTCTACAGTAAGTAGTACTTAGAGTGATGTGTTGATGAAACTTTGTAAATGAATGCCTTATCACTTGACTAACGGAGTCTGGCAAAGTAATGTAAGTGTCAAGAAGCACATTAGCATAAATAACAAGATATATTTCCGTAGCTCCCCTCTCCCCCAGTGGCACAGTGGTATGTCTCCGGATTTCGATACCCATTGTGGGCAGAACACAGAAAGCCCATTGTGTAGCTTTGTGATTAACTTCAAACAAGCTTCCGCAGGGTCCCTGAAAGTGTTTTGTTTCAAAAGTAAATAAAACAAAAATTCAGAGTAACAAATTTTTTTTTCTTACTTTTGAAGTTCATATGTCATGCTGTATGTTGTATCCTACAGAGTGCATAATTCTTCTCGTGATTCATGGCATGCACATGTTTAACTGACGTCACAATAGTCTAAATTGCAACGTTAAGCGTCCCTTATATGACGTCATTTTAGTGTCTACTGACTGACTAACAGACAACACACTGCTGTAAAGTGGTACGAGTGGTTAAAACAGGTTATTCCTCCAGGCGGCTTTTGGATCATTTTCAGAGAAATTATTCCACACCCCTTTTACTTTAAAGAGTAAAAAAAGAGAGAACACCAAATTGACACCCTTCCTAACATTGGCGGGATAAGCATTGACATATACGTTACACAATATACATACGAATTTCACACTTACTCCATTCTTACTTCACAATTTACAAAATACATATAATAACACAGCTACAGACGTCCACACACACACACACACATATATAATAGTATGTAGCTTCCATGGCGTACACTCTGGAACAGTACTAGTCCTCATCAGATATACTGTAAGTTCTTTTCACTAGCAGTTTCATTTGACGCCACAGAAATTTTCTAACATTCGTCCATCACCCTAAAATTTTGTTTCCAAGTTTGCATTGACAGGAACAACTTAGAACAGACTTAATGTCAAGACCATAGTGAATCTAGAGGTTGGTGTGGTTGGGAAAATCTTTATAAATTATAGTTGAGCCCTCAAATTATCTCATTAATCTTGCTGCACAAGAGCATTATCACTTATATGTTCAGCATATGATTTTTCAGCTTGCTTCAGTTGGTATACCTAAACCCAAATAATAAGAAATCTGAGCTCATCAGTGGTCAAGTGAGCTGCATTCATTTTGGCCCACACTGTTTTCTCCTCCCGAACCTATCCTTCTTTTTCTAGGCTGTCATGTAGCTTAATTGAGAAAGCAAATAGCTGAAGCATTCTGTCTGCAGGGAGTCAACTTCATTCCCCACAATATGTTGTGTTATTTCATTGGCTAGAAAGTGTTGCATCATTTTTCTAAACCAAGTGTTTATGTTAGCCAATCAGAAAAATCATGGCCAAGGACCAGAATATATCTAGGGTTTAGCCGGTTTTTAAGATATTTAGCATTGCTTTTCATCGTATGAGTAGCTATGTCAGTATCAGTATTTTTTCTATCTACCAGACATCGGCCTAACATAGTTAACAAATAGCCACTAGGATTTGCAAGCGTCAGTTTTCAAAAAAGAAGACTACCTTTGCACATGAAAATAACTTTCTTTGGAAGATGTAAGTGATGGTTGTATATGTATGTACCATCAGTTTCAAGGAGAAATTTCCTTTTTAGTAAAGAGGTCTTTGACAAAAGGGTGTGTTTGTTTTTTAATGCGTCATTCAATTAACATAAAAATACCTAAATGATGAAGCATAAAGTTTTCCATCAGAGCATTCCTTACAAAATTCTTATTATTCGTCTTTTGATAATGAACAAGATATACAACGAAAGTAACAACCCACTTCTCAGTTTAGTTTGAAATATCAGTAAAAAATATATCAGTACACCTGACAGAAAACGTTTCTTAAGAATATAAATTTCGTTTGTTCATTAAACTTTTTTTGCAAATTTTGATCAGATTGCAATAATCAGTATTATTAAAGTTCAAAAGGTTGTCAAAGTCCAGACTTTTCCACAAATATTCTAAGCTCTTCAAACCAATTAACGTTATACCCGTCTTGTTCTGCGCTCATATGATCACAAACCAAATGCAAACGAAATGTTTACACAATCTTGAAACATCAGGAATGACAACACCGATTTTTTACAAATATGGCAAACTTGAACTGAAAGGATGTATTTGGATGTACAACAAATGGCACATTTGGAATGAGTTTGTCTAGTTCTTAAAACAAATATTTTGATGCTCTTTGGCCTCATAAACAGTCTTGCTATCGTCCTTTGATGTATTAGTGTGTTCTTTTCACTGGGGCCATCTGGAGACCATAGTATTTTTCATATAACTTCATTCTACATAAGTTGGACACATGTGCTTCACAAGTAAGGTTTTTGTTCACATCTTATTTCAAAAATGAAAAAGCTCTCTAGTTTGCTCAGAATTTATTTTGAATGTATTTGATGTCTAACTAAATGTGTTACTACAATCACAATTTCTGTTAGATAAAATAATGACAAAAAAAAAGGAATTGGAATTTTGTTCCTCAAATTGAAGCCATTCGTAAACTAATTTGATATTTTACTGCAAGGATGGTGTACTAAAGGCCATGTCATGATAAGAACTTTGTAATTCAAGGTTTGTCTCATTTTGAATATTATAATGAAACACAAAGAAACAGCAAAAGTGACCAAAAATGAAAAATATTAAAGTTCAATTTCTTGCTGGGCAAATATAATAGTTACAAACGATAATTAGTATTTAATGAAAAGTATACTTATACTATACCATTTTAAACACACATTTAGTCTTCTATGATGAAAGTGATTATTTACATTTTTGGGAGAAAAAATCCCCATTTTATAAACATCTTTTTTTTTGTTTGTTACACTTCATAAGTAACTATTGCTAGAGTTTGTTTAGAACACTGTTTGAGGTTTGATCTCCTTATGATAGGATTGATATCAGCCTGGTAGACCATCAAACGAATGCCTGGTTTCAGATTTTAAGCAATAAGAAAAGCTTACACATTTCATCGTGTTTTCATTGGAACGTAGAGTATAAAAATGTGATATCTTATGACAAAAGAAAAATTTTACTGACTATACTAACAAATAGTTTTCTGTTTTATTATATAAATACTCTTCAACACACACACACACACATATATATATATATACTAGTAAACTTACCTGCACCTCACCGACATTTATTTTGTTGGCTTTAGGAGGAAAGTGAGACAGGGTGTGCTTGTGTCATTCGCAGTGCTTCGCATGACATTAAACGTCCATTTCGCTTGGCATCGGTTTCATGTAAATAAAATGGTTGTAAAATTAGAAGCCTTCTTTCGAGTGCTTAGTAAGGTCAAATTTAACTTTGTAAATTATACAAATACCATGAAATGTGAAAGTTACCCAATGAATGAAATTTATAGTTTTGTGCTTGTTATATTTTCTGTATCCAACATTGGAAATCGAACCCTAGATTTAAGCATTGTAAGCTTTCAAACAGGGTACATTTCTAGAGAACACATCAATCCTACATATCAATTATATTTTATTGAAAAACAATTCGTACTAGCTCTCAACTATTTTAATAAATCGTATGTTAATTCTATGTATAGCTGTTAGAAATGTGATAACTGTATCATCAAATGTATAATCATTTTAATTTTTTCTAAGATTATTTCAGAATTCATGAACTACTCTGGCTTTGAATTGATTCAGGAAGTCCACTATTGACCATTTGCAAATGTGACTCTAAGCTACCTGTCTTTTGTATGTTTTGCTATTATTGTATTGGATCTTTTTTGGTGATTATAAAGTTAACTCTCTGAAGTTGCTGATCTGTCAGTCATGCAGAATGATAGAATTTTTGACATGCAAGTTCATTTGATTGTGATTGGTTTAACCTAGAAGACATAATGACATCTGTCGGATTATTCATGGATTTGAGGTTAAATTAACTTTGAACTTCAAATTATAATTTTAGCTAGTCCTATATATATTTAAATGATTTGTCTTGCCTTCAACTGGTAACTACATTTCAGTTTAACTTCAATTCTGTATATTTAGATTTTTGTAGTCGGTGCTATTTTGTGTAAATCGATAAACGTGTGTTTTATTGGGGAAAAGGGACTGGTCAGTGTTTTCATTGCATATTTTTACACACTTAGTAACAATTTCTTAGGATTTCGTATTATTGTGAGAATGTAAATTGGATCTGTTGGTTTAGCACAGAAATCAAAAAGTATAAAATATTTACCTTTTCTTACACCATTACTAACCCATAGGAGTGTTCTTGTAGGGCTTAGTACTCAACATGATTTCATTTGATTTTGTTTCAATAACTTATTAGAAATATCAAGACACATGGTAGTGTGTCGTAAGACCAAAACAACCTGATGACACTGTGTGTTATTAACAGGAGTGATAGTTTAGCAATATTCGACTTTCTGTAGTTCCGACTGTGGTAACTGAAACTACATTATATTTTCAGTCGATATGCTCTACCGGACAATTACTTCACATAACAAATTTAAAGCAATCCATTAAGAAATACGCGAGATATAAAATCTCTAATTTTGATTGAATTTCTTCTTTTCTTTTTTCTTCGCACCAAAAGTACGAAAATTATATTTGATGGAAAAACATACTTATCTCTTTATGGATTTTTTTTCAAATTGGTACACTGATAGATCTTTACAACCTACAGTTAGGAGTCTAATTTGGTGTAAATATAAGCCACATGTGCAAAGTTATTCAACAAAATCCGCTTAAATTTAACGAAAAGTTTTGAGCTATCGGTCTAACATTTTTACTACTGCTTCACCAAAGAGTAAAAGTGGACCGTTTTCCATCTTTTGTCATTCGGATCAAAGACGGCTGATTTAGAGCAGCAAAGCTATAAGGTGAAAGGACGTGTAGGTGTATTGGTTAGACCAAGCAAACTAGATTAGCAGTTTCTAGCTCAAGTTTTCAAAAGAATCATACGGGTGGACGGTTATTATTGATTATTCATTGCCAACTTTTGAGCACAAATTTACTACATTTTATGAAATCCTCCTAACTAAAAAGTGTTTAGTGTCTCGTGATATTAGCTTAAGCAATTAGCATAACTAATGATGCTTGTTACGGCTGTACCGATTGCATGGTGGCGATGACAAGAAACTGTTAATCTAAATTCCATGGCGTTTCTATAAAGCAAGCAATTACACTGTTTCAGACAGAAAAATTATCACCATATATTTTAAAGAATCTGGTTGGGTCTGTAAAGTAAAGGTCTGTTCCGAATAATAGGGTTGTGATTCTAAAGCTAATGTTGGTTATTATCGAGTGTCACTTTCTTATTTGGTGTAGTTTGTTGGTGTATATTAAAAAAAAGTCATGATATCTAATCAAAAACACCTTGGGTGTGAAAAAAAGGTGTGGCCAAGAAGGATTCAGCGTGCAACTTAAAAGAATGAAATCAAAATTGACGGCTACACTGGTACCATTGATAAAAATTTTACAGCAAATATTAATTCATTTGCAACTGTTATATTTAGGCTTAACTTTCCAAAGACTATTTTTATTGTGGGCTCTAATCTATTTTTTTAATGTTTTTCTTCACTAGAGATAGATTTTTAAAAGAAGTAATCATTGGTGAAGTCTAGAAATTTATGAAAGTTTAGCTTCCTGTAATACGAAAAACGAGTAAAGTATATAAATATCAGACTGAATGAGTTAAGTAAGTTAACCAGTTTAGTGTCATTTAGTGATTTAGACAGTGAGGGTTAGTGAGACTATTGTCTGTGATTCAGTTAGTAGGTTATTCAGTGAACGTATATATTCTCGATCCAATACGGAGGAAATTTTGTTTTAATTTCGAAAATATAATTAAAACGTCGTTTAAGAAGTTAGGCCTATCAGTGAACGTAGCCTGTAGCAAACGTTATCGAAGAAATGAATTAATTCGTTATCGTTAGGACAATATTTTTACCAAATAATCCAAAAGAACCCACCCAACGATAGAAGTTGGGTTATTTTGCTGAAAATAAAACAGAAGTTTATTTATACTTCAAGATGACAACACGAGCACGAAGTGAGATCGAATATTTGATTGAGTTGATTACAAGTGGAAAGAAGAATAAGAAGAAAATTAAAAGAAGATCAAGAAGAAATATATACAAAATTAGAAGATCAAGAGGCAAGAGACGAGAATGTAAGAGAACATTTAAAACAAAGAGATGTGATATTTAAAGAAAAATTAATCTGATTGAAGAAAATATCGACTAAGCTTTTGGAAATGTACAGAGGGATTACAACAATAAGGCTGAAGAAGTACAGAAATACATCAACGAAGTACAGAAAGGTTATAATGACAAAAAGTAAAGAATACAGAAGGACCATAACATGTAGTAAAAAAAAACATCTGTGGCAGAATAAAATATTTGAAAAATGAAATGGTAAATGCGAAAACCATCCCAAACTCCCTTCTTTTCGCCTCAAACAAGGAATTCCAACTTAATACACCATTTACTATAAATTATGGAAAGGAGAACTTTATTTAGTTTGCACATGTTACCATTATTGTTGTGCCATCTTTTACAGCAGGTCCTTCCCGAGATACTCTAGCTATGACACTACCCAATCCAGTTCCAGAATATAGCTGACCAATTCAACAACATCGCTCAATCGAGAAACCAACATACTGCGATATGAAGGTACTATGGGAGGCATATCAGGCTCAGTTCAAAATCATTTTCGTAGCGAACGGATGGAATATTGAACAACAAATTATTCATACTGATGTTCATTAAAAGGACTAGCTCTAACGGCATTAAACAAACTTTCAGCTACCAATTGTTGGTAAGTGCTTTATTCAGCAGGTTTGGAGTAACACTCCAAAAGGAAATATCTAAAGCAAAGTTCAGGAGCAGAATTCGGAAGAAAGAAGATACATTAGTCAAAGTTATGAAAGATTTGTAAAAGATCGCTGAATTACCACATCAGATGCTCCACGTGAAATGATAGGTTCGTTGGGCGTCATCATTTCATAGATACCATAATAGATGAGGATAAGCGAATAAGGCTGACGCCAAGTAGATGTACATATTTAAAGAAAGCTCTCCAGTTGGTGGAGGAACTTGAATCCATGAAATTCCCAGATGAACAACTAAAGGCACAAATAGAAGTTATGGGACCATCAAATCAACTCTCCTGACTATACTCTAGAAGAACTGAAAGTATTAGTTAGACAACTGATTATAAAGAATCGAGGAAATAAACAAAAGACATATTGCAGGGAACTGCAGAAAAAAGCCTAAAGGGAATAGTATTTTTTATTATTTTAAATAACGACTTTATTGCTATTTATGGACTTTAAATTTAGTGTACTGTTTTATATATATATATGTTATGATTGTTCAAGGGATTTTACAATCCAGGAATAGGCAGTGTTGTGGGCTATATTTAATGTTTTTGTTCACTAGAGGTAATTTTTTTACATAAGTGATATTAATGAAGTCTGGAATTTTATGAAAGTTCAGGTATCTGTGAAAATTGGAAGCTTCCTGTAGTACGTAGAAAACGAGTTCAGTATAAAAATGCCAAACTGAATGAGTGAAATAAGTTAATTAATTCAGTGTCAGATACTGAGTTAAAAAGTGAATCTGTTCGTCTGTGATTCAGTTAACAAGTTAGTCAATCAACATGCTTGTTATTGATCCACTAACAAGGAAATTTTGCAAGCAAGTTATTGAAACATTGTTTTTGAAGTTAGGCCAACCAGTGAACGTAACCTGCAGCAAAGGTTATTGAAGAAATATATTAATTCGTTGTCATTGACTGTATTGGACTTTGCCTTAATTTTACCAAATCATCGAAAAGAACTCGCCCAACGATACAAAACTATGTACTGAAGTCTACATAATGATGTTGTCGTTGGAAACGTAGATAACCGAATCTAGCTTTTAAGGTCAAAGTACAATACGTTACAACTCAAAGCTAAGGCGTTATCACGTTTACCGCTGAAATTTTAGTTAGTACATAGAATAAGCAGTTGTCTCAGACACGGAGATTGTGGTGAAACATAGATAAAAACTTAGAACACACATTACACGAGTAAACTATGTAATGTTTTCGAAAAAATAAAAATAATACCGCCTGAGCCATTCCTTAAAAACTGTACACAGTAACAATGTGGGGAAAACTTCCTTTTTAATGTTCGTAGAGCAGCTTGTAGCTATCCCTCCCCCCTCCTTCTAGTCAGTACACTATTGCAACGTATTTCAAAGCTTATCTATGATTAACTCCATTTTGTTTTTCGGACAACAATACTTAAATGTTATCATATCAGAAAGTATATGCAACAGAATCATTTAACTCGTTCTGCGTTTGAAGCCGGATACTATACGTCACACTTACGCTAATATCTGAATTAACGTGAAACACTGTCAAATCATACAAATTAACACTGGACTTTAGCATTAGTAAAACAAAATGGATTATTTTTCACATTCAAAGTCTTCTTGCACAAGAAGGACAAAGTGTTGAAACACTCAAAGTTTTGTTAATATATTTAAATAACCAAGCTTATGTTAAATGTTAAAATGATTTAATAATCAAAGTTAAAATATTGTGATAATTAACGAGAAAACTGTGTAATAACTGATGTTAAAATGGTGTAATAATCAATGATAAATTGTATAATAATTAGTATTTGTATGATTAAGTGCATTGAACAAAATAATCACGTATATTGTGTAAATACAAAACGTCGTTTTTAATTATTTATTATAATGTAAAAAATAATCATCTATTGTTTAGATGTTAATGAACAATTCCACCTTAGGACTACAATAATAACGTGAACAAAATCCTTTCCTCTGCATGCCACACTTACCAGACATTCTGCACGATTATTGAATACTTTTCGTTTTTACGTTGTCAATACAACAATGGCAACTTCTGGTGACAGACCAGAAAACATTTGAGTGCATCCACACTTCTAACATTGACTATATTCATAATTAAACTGATTTTCAGTTTACAAAAAAGTAGAACAACTTGTATCTAACTCATCTCTTACTGGTTATCTAAAGTGAGTTCGTGGAAATTACAAAACTGTCAGTTTCACATTTCTAATATATTTTTTGGTATTAGCCATTTGTTTCTAATCTATATTTAGTTAAGCCTTAACCTTTTCAGTAGACCGTAAAAAATTGCAAACTAGGCAAGAAGTTTGTCTTTCGTTACTCGGTACCTTGACTAAACCATTGGAAGTAAATATATATATATATATATATTCTTGGTACCATTCATTAATATTTCTATTTCCAAAATATTTGCCTTTAGGAATTATTTTTTAGAATTTATTTCTTAAAATGTTTTTCATGTCCCTGCATATTTATATTAATGAGACTTATATTTACACGTATTTGTAATATACTTTAAAAAATCAACCTCAAACTTACATCTGAAGCTGGAAAGTCATAGCATTCGGCTATCTTTTCGTACAATTCTCGAATATTAGTAAACCCAGAAATAATGCCCGTAGGGCTTCCTTGGGCCTGTTGACACTGGAAAACGAGTTTGGGCTTTTGTGCAGTTAAATCTTCGGGAGGTGGATCCGAGTTAGGTTGTAGCCTTCTGTGACTGTGTCTTTGCGGGGGAGGAGCAGGTGGTTGTGGTTGAGCCATTCCCTCAACAGTCACATTTTCTTCATCAGATTTCTTTTTTTTGTTCCCGAAAAGAGGCATGATTCAAGTTTGATTCTAACGAGCTCACAAGTTTTCCAAAAATACAGCAAAAGTAGAAGTATCCGAAAAGGTGTTAGGTAATTGTAGTACTCTAGCTGTCAGCGTTGTAGCTGTTCGGCTGTTCTAGGAAGCCAACAAAGTGCTGCCTTATTTTACTGCTTGCTGTTACCTAGGAGACGTTGTTTATTCAACAGACTCGTTGTTTTCTTCTATTGCTAACAATATACAAAAGATTTTAACCCTAGAGTCTATCTTTCTTCAGTTCTAAACAATATGGGATATTTATTGGTATCCTTTAAACATTACTGTATTCGCCGAGCACAACCACTACCGGCAACTGACGCATTTACCTATATGGTTTCTCTTTCTCCAAGCCCTTATCTCATCGGTTCATGCTTATCGCCCATTCTGATGACGTCATAAATGATATAATTCTATTAGTTTTCGTAAATTTGCGAACACGTTTTTGAGAAAAAGATAATAAACACTTTCAATATATTTGAGTATACTTGAAGAATATTAGTCTATAAGAATGATGGTTGAATATTAGTCTATAAAAATGACGGTTGAATATTAGTCTATAATG